>NC_047021.1:35787462-36087462 GCF_902652985.1 Pecten maximus
GTAAAACTTGCTGTCCATCTGCCAATAAATTTGACTTTTATGGATCAATAATAGGATCAGTGACTTGACTATTACCTGTGCATTAACCCCCCTGTGTCTGGTGAAGCTTGACTATGCATGCTAAATTCCCCTTACTTTAACACTAGCCTGGCGCATGCATGTAAAAGCTGGCGTTTTTAACACCTGTGTCCTGGCTGAATGACTTGACTATTGGCATGCTAACATTTCCCCTTACTTTAACACTAGCCTGGCGCATGCATGTAAAAGTTGGCGTTTTTAACACCTGTGTCCTGGCTGAATGACTTGACTATTGGCATGCTAACATTTCCCCTTACTTTAACACTAGCCTGGCGCATGCATGTAAAAGCTGGCGTTTTTAACACCTGTGTCCTGGCTGAATGACTTGACTATTGGCATGCTAACATTTCCCCTTACTTTAACACTAGCCTGGCGCATGCATGTAAAAGCTGGCGTTTTTAACACCTGTGTCCTGGCTGAATGACTTGACTATTGGCATGCTAACATTTCCCCTTACTTTAACACTAGCCTGGCGCATGCATGTAAAAGCTGGCGTTTTTAACACCTGTGTCCCTGGCTGAATGACTTGACTATTGGCATGCTAACATTTCCCCTTACTTTAACACTAGCCTGGCGCATGCATGTAAAAGCTGGCGTTTTTAACACCTGTGTCCTGGCTGAATGACTTGACTATTGGCATGCTAACATTTCCCCTTACTTTAACACTAGCCTGGCGCATGCCTGTAAAAGCTGGCGTTTTAATCCTCTTAAAATACATCTACTGTTGGTGTCAAACTACAAAATTGAGATTTGATGAATTGGAAAAATATTACGTTTTTTCATCCCTCGCCTTTCATTAATCAGAGGTGAGTTCTATATCTGTTTAATACCTTACATGATTTTAAATATAAAGTGCATTTTTATAAGCATTGGCTTGTTTGGAGAGTTACTCCTCAAATCTAGCTAATCCGGGTCAACGGGACACTCCAATTGGTCAGATTATAAGGTATATGCCTAATAACAAGTTTTCACCATCATCCATTTAAGCTTTAAGTCAAATACCGAAAACTAAGTACTGTACCGATATTAACGGCTTGATTTAACTCGGCCAGGAGACAGGACCACCACCTAAGTTGAGGGGACCTAGCTGGTAGGCCTAAGCTTCCCACCCCCTGGAAGCCTCGATCAGGCTTCCCAGACATTCTCATTCTTTTGTATGGTTTGCTGTTAACGAGACCTTTTCTTTCTGTACTTACTAAACTGCTTCAAGATTTATTACGTGACTTCACCCTTTTGAACATCTCTATAATTAGCAGCCATGTAACAGCTGATTTTAATCAGATTGTTCGCAGAGTTAACTAAGCTGAAGAATACATATAGACATTGTGTATGGGCAAAGAAGTAATTCCAACAGTGTGGACAAGGAAAAATGTCAAATTTTTGAGGCAATCCACCGCTTTATCACATGATATATAAACAGTACTATAAAATACCTGAAAAGATACAGTAAGAGTAATATTTTGAGAGTAGTTGAAACAACAACCATGTACCCTTTGGCCCACGCCAGCCGTATAGATATAGAGGATCTGTCATGAGTTTCCCTTCCTATTAGATTTATGATACGAGTTTTGAATTTTTTATTTTTGCGAGCCTCTGGCGAGCAAAAATAAAAAATTCTAAACGAGTATCATAAATCTAATATGAAGGGAAACGAATGACAGATTCTTTTTATCATATGACGTTTTCTTTCATCGTTCCCCATCAAAAACTGATTTTCTCTTTTGCCTTGAATCGTCACATCTCAACCAAATCACCCGAACCTTCGAAGTAGGTCAATTATACCGACGAGAGAAGAAATAGTTCTAACACAACTGACTCTTGAAAAAGATTCATTTTATTAAATACACGTCTCAAAACAAAATTTCAGCATTTTTTCATTTAATCTATAATAGATAAATTGTCCTTGGTGTTTGAAACAATGAGGAAAATATTTTAGTTTGAAAGTTCATGAGCGACTGTTTTTGATGTGACGAAGCCGTGACGTCACTTGGCGCGATAATGGAGGCTTCGTTGTACAAATGTCTATTCGCTGTCGCTGTCGTACAGAACCATTGTACGGCGCCTTTTCACTGCTTTGTGTTTATCCTCGTCCTCGCGGGAGTTTATGGAGATGTGAAATGTTCCACCGTGCATATTCCCACTGAACATTGTGTTCAGACTGCCGTGAAAAGCGACTTTGGATGCCGATTTGTTGGCAGTGTTGTTTGTTTTGATATTACACGTGTTTGTCGACGACAGTGTCAGCATGTTATTCTGAGTAACCGTTGAAGGCAAGTTGTAACAAACTACATTGCCGTTTTTCATGAGGATTTTATTAAATAATGTTATTATTTGTTTATTTGAAAAGAATCTAGACTAGATATGTCTCATCGGACAACGCAACCGCAATTTTCTATCGGAGTTGAAATATGTTACTAGGGGTCATAAAATAGATGTTTGCCAGGCCTAATTTAACATCTTATAGTATAAATATAATTAAAAAACTTAGGATGTTTACATCTTGGATTTTATCTTTGATTGTACAATATGTTATGTTAATAGACCAATTTGTCGTTCAGTTGATTTTTTTTCAAAGTTTACAAGCACTAGTCGCCATTTTTACGAGTCGTAGTAAAAAGAAGTAGGTCGTTCCCACGCGTATGAATACAGTTCTCACGGAACCAGCCAATCAGCGTAGCGAAAGGTGTTATTACACTAGTGTCATAAAGAAAATTTATGTGATGGGTTTATGACACCGTATATAACGGTAGTCATATGATAAATAACGGTAAGCATACCATTCTATAATACTAACGGCATTTGGCACGATTTTTTTTTAATGTAGACGTAATGACGACCCGTTATTGGAAATAGAATGTGAATGTGTTGTAGGTGATAAGAAGAAACGCTATTAAAAAAAGGTTATGAAAATATGAACATTCGGCTATTATTTAAAAGTTTTGTTTTGTTTTGTCTTTGACTATCATAGTATCTTAAACAGAGCAGAAAAGGGGAGGAAATGGGAAGAGAGAGAGAGAGAGAGAGAGAGGGATACTTGTAGCTATAGGTGAAATGAGAACACATTGTAAAAGATAACGGACAGGCAGATGACATTATGGATATTAAACATGTATATTATATTGAATTGTACGCGTACTTATATAAATCTTTCGCTATCAGCAATAGAAATTTGAACATGTTTACAAACCGCCTCGTTTGATTTTATATCTAAGGATTACCACTGTACATTAGGCTTCCGTATGTAATATTTCTATACCATCTTTGAACATTATATAAAAGACAAAGGTAATGTCATAATGGTTGGTGTCAAACTACAAAATTGAGATTTGATGAATTGGAAAAATATTACGTTTTTTCATCCCTCGCCTTTCATTAATCAGAGGTGAGTTCTATATCTGTTTAATACCTTACATGATTTTAAATATAAAGTGCATTTTTATAGGCATTGGCTTGTTTGGAGAGTTACTCCTCAAATCTAGCTAATCCAGGTCAACGGGACACTCCAATTGGTCAGATTATAAGGTATATGCCTAATAACAAGTTTTCACCATCATCCATTTAAGCTTTAAGTCAAATACCGAAAAATAAGTACTGTACCGATATTAACGGCTTGATTTAACTCGGCCAGGAGACAGGACCACCACCTAAGTTGAGGGGACCTAGCTGGTAGGCCTACTTCCCAACCCCTGGAAGCCTCGATCAGGCTTCCCAGACATTCTCATTATTTTGTATGGTTTGCTGTTAACGAGACCATTTCTTCCTGTACTTACTAAACTGCTTCAAGATTTATTACGTGACTTCACCCTTTTGAACATCTCTATTATTAGCTAGTGTATTCATGTGCACGTAATTATGAATCAATAATACTTGATTTGTATTTTGACTACTATATAGATACATCTTGTGATTCTCCAATTTGGAGGAAACAGAGAAATAGTAATTCAGTTATGTATAGGGCGGTCATCGTTTTATGATGTACATCGTCACATGTGACGGTACAACATTGATATCAGTACTCTGTCATGTTTTATCCTGCAACTGGCACCGCAATGTCGGAATACACCCACCATATATATATATACATGTATTTACTGTATACGACAGTGACGGAAAACAGCTGTATTTTGGAATCTTAGCACGTGCATCAATTCGTCTGACCTGCTTCAAAGTGAAACAACATTTATATGGCGAACATACAGTGTCTTAAAATGTAAGCTTTATTTTTTGCTCTATATATTCTCTATTTCCAAGCAAAATACATTTTGTATAGCCATGTGCCGAACATACCCTATGGCCGAACAAGTCCCGGTCTTCCAAACTGATATAGCATATCATGGTTGTTTAAAATTATTTCAAGCAGAAAAAAGATGCCTTGGGTCACAAGAATACATTATGATTTTATGCTTGCACATAAATAAGTTGCATAAGCCGCTCGGCTAAAGAGATCTTCTTTTTAGCTTGACCAAGAGCATAAGACTTGTAAGCTACATGTAGCTAGAGGTCCTAGCGGAATATTAATTAGTAATTATAATGATTTAGATTTAATTAATCATGAGCTCTGTTACACATTGTGACACACAGATATATATATTTGTTTTCCCCCAACTCCGCGATTTTACAACCACTCGTCTAAAATTCGTGATCCCCACATCATTTAATTATAATTCTCTATGATCCAGCTACTTAATTTTGTAGTTCATTTTGGGTCATATGAACGTATCAACGCCTTTTTCTTCCACAATCCCCAACCTTTATTTACAAAAAGTAAAAACCAGATATATTTTCAGGTATTCAAATCATTTTGCTTAAAAAATTGATAATTTTCAAAATTTCATCATTCATTTTGTTTTAATATCACAATAAATGTCTGATTTCCGGGAAAGTGTATGCCCGCTACCGCTTCAGTTATTATTCACCAAGTAAACATTTCCGGTTGAAATTCTAGCAGTCGGCTCATTTGCGATTCGTCACTGAACAACATGTATTGGGGCTGATTTAAGGTTGTCTTTATTATACGTCGATATATTAGGCTCGTTACTGTAATGCAAGCTCTGTGAATGGAGTTTTACAGTCGGCAAACTATACCATTACCACTAACGGAGGATCAACAACAGCTGATCAACTTCCCCTGAAGAAGAACTGACCAAGATAAGCAGGGGCGAGCAAACGCCCTCGTGTTTCTATCGATATGTGAGTATTGAAGCAAATTCCGTCAAGGGATTATTGACCAGTTGACCATTTGCCCTTACGAATTTCGGATATCAAATTACATGACCACTCCCCCTATTAATATATAAATAAAATTAATTTGACCGTGTATGATGTGTTCACCCAGGGTCATCAAAAAGTATACATGTACTGTACATGTGCATGTACCCCCAACCAGCTTGCTCCAGAGGTTTAACACGACGAGAAACTTCTGAATCGCGCCGTATCATCGAAATAATGCCAGAGACCTAGTAAAACGGCCAACCAGCGGCTTTCTTGAGATATGTGTACTGAAAGATTATCATAGATCTAGAATTCTCCTAAAGATTCTGAAAAGCCCTAAATACAATGTACTTAGGTTTTAAATGTGTTCTTCGCGTATAACTGTGTATTTTCTCAGTGTTTTAGACAAGAAAGGATGTTATTACATATGAATTATACCATTTTTAGCTCACCTGGTCCGAAGGACCAAGGTGAGCTTATGCCATACCGTAGCGTCTGTCGTCCGTCCGTCAACAATTGACTTCTTCTTCATAACCCAAGATCAGAATTTGACCAAATTTGGTCAGAAGCATCCCTATAGGGTGGGGACTCAAAATTGTACAAATGGTGGGGCTGACCCCCCAGGGGTCTGAGGGGTGGGGCCAAAAGGGTCAATTTGGCTCTATTAATATAAACGACTTCTTATCTGAAACCAAGCAAAGGATATTGCTCCTATTTGCCTGATAGCATCACTATTGAGTGGGGATTCAAAATTGTACAAATGGTATGGCTGACCCCCTGGGGGCCTGAGGGGCGGGGCCAAAATGGGTCAATATAGCTAATTATTGTTGTTATTTTTTAAATAATTTACTACTGTTTACTTTTATATTTAAATTCTAATCGTGTGTTTATATTTGCCAGTTGTAGGAATATTTACTGTCATAAATGTAGCCATGGCAGCCGACCAGATAGACGAACTATCGACAAATACTTGTAGGCTGATGGATGTTGGAGTGATAAATACAGTCTCTACATCTCGTTTTCTGTAAACTGCATTTATAACATGGTATATTGTGAGATGTTCTGTATTATCTCATCAGTGTTCAAAGATGAAAAAACTACCAGATCACTGAACATTATGCCACCTTCGTGTCGGCGAGTGAATTAAGACACAACTCGGAACGTCAGTAAACAATATAGCTATATTGATATTAACGACTTCTTCTCTGAAACCGAGCAATGGATATCGCTCCTATTTTCCTGGTAGCATCACTATGAGGTGGGGATTCAAAATTGTACAAATGTAGGGCTGACCCCCTAGGGGCCTGAGGGGCAGGGCCATATGTGGTCAATAGGGCTATATTTATATAAATGACTTCTTCTCTGAAACCGAGCAATGGATATGCTATTACTCATATTTGCCTGGTAGCATCACTATTGGGTGGGGATTCAAAATTGTACAAATTTTGGGGTTTGACCCCCCAGGGGGCTGAGCTGAGGGGTGGGGCCAAAATGGGTCAATTTGGCTAAATTGATATGAACAACTTCTTGTCTGAAACAGATCATATTTGACTGGCAGCACCCTTTTGGGTAGGGATTCAAAATTTAAAACCTCACGTACCCATTTAAATGCCTATGATATATTGACATAGGAATACCAGTGACAAATGTGCTTAATCATCATTCTTGTTTCATATCTCATGAAATCCAGGTGAGCGATACAGGCCCTCTGGGCCTCTTGTTATTTTGAAAAAAATCAAGGAAGTATTTTAAAGCTTGATAAATGGATCGCTTAATCAAACCAACAAACACAGCAGCCCTGAATGAGACCTGAAAGGGGTTGAGTTGACCTGAATAGAAATTTTGCTAATTTAGCTATATTCTTAGTATATATTTAGCTTTCAGGTCCATTTAGGAGTAACTAAAATATAACTTGATAAAGCATGTGTGAGAGCTTCAAGGACTGCATAGAGTGGGGCCGCGGTGGCCGAGTGGTTAAGGTGTCCCGACACTTTAACACTAGCCCTCCACCTCTCGGTGGCGAGTTCGAAACCTACGTGGGGCAGTTGCCAGGTACTGTCCGTAGGCCGGTGGTTTTTCTCCGGGTACTCCGGCTTTCCTCCACCTCCAAAACCTGGCACGTCCTTAAATGACCCTGGCTGTTAATAGGACGTTAAACAAAAACAAACCAAACAAACCAAACTGCATAGAGTGCCTGGAAATCCTCAAGTGTAGTGCATTGTACATGTACTACAGCTACAGGAAGGAAATTCTATTGTGAAATTGCATGAATTGTGTGAGGGATTAGGAGTTTGTATATATGTCTTATTGTAATTGTGAGTGTCTGGATCGTCAGTCTGCTGGTATGAGGATGCAAGTTTGATTTTATTGTAATTCTATATGCATTACACTGTCAAACTGGTCAAAAGAGACACCCCTATTAAACATATAACAATTTGGTGAAACTGTTTTCTATGAAATTTAAAAAATGCATTGTTGTTTCCAAAATGTAGCGTAATATATAATCACAGGACAACACAAGTTAATTAGAATAGTAACTGATTATTGTCATTAAAATTTTAGAACATTTTTAGCTCACCTGGCCCGAAGGGCCGGTGAGCTTATGCCATGGTGCAGCGTCCGTCGTCCGGCGTCCGTCAACTTTTTCTTTAAATCGCTACTAGTCATAAAGTATTGAATGGATTTTCACCAAATTTGGTCAGGAACATCCTTGGGGGAAGGGGAACAGAGTTTGTATACAGTTTTACTCTGAACCCCCAGGGGCCTGAGGGGCGGGGCCAAATAGGGGAAATAGGGTTAATCCTTTAAATCGCTACTTGTCATAAAGTTATGAATGAATTTGAACCAAATTTGGTCAGGAACATCCTTGGCAGAAGGTGAACAGAGTTTGTATAAATTTTTACTCTGAACCCCCAGGGGCCTGAGGGGCCAAATAGGGGAAATATGGTTACTCCTTTAAATCGCTACTAGTCATAAAGTTATGAATGAATTTGAACAAAATTTGGTCAGTAACATCCTTGGCAGAAAGGGAACAGAGTTTGTATAAATTTTTACTCTGAACCCCCAGGGGCCTGAGGGGCTGGGCCAAATAGGGGAAATAGGGTTACTCCTTTAAATCGCTACTAGTCATAAAGTTATGAATGAATTTGAACCAAATTTGGCCAGGAACATCCTTGGCAAAAGGGGAACAGAGTTTGTATAAATTTTTACTCTGAACCCCTAGGGACCTGAGGGGCGGGGCCAAATAGGGGAAATAGGGTTACTCCTTTAAATCGCTACTAGTCATGAAGTTATGAATGAATTTGAACCAAATTTGGTCAGTGACATCCTTGGCAGAAAGGGAACAGAGTTTGTATACAGTTTTACTCTGAACCCCCAGGGGCCTGAGGGGCGGGGCCAAATAGGGGAAATAGGGTTACTCCTTTAAATCGCTACTAGTCATAAAGTTATGAATGAATTTGAACCAAATTTGGTCAGGAACATCCTTGGCAGAAGGGGAACAGAGTTTGTATAAATTTTTACTCTGAACCCCTAGGGACCTGAGGGGCGGGGCCAAATAGGGGAAATAGGGTTACTCCTTTAAATCGCTACTAGTCATAAAGTTATTAATGAATTTGAACCAAATTTGGTCAGGAACATTCTTGGCAGAAGGTGAACAGAGTTTGTATAAATTTTTACTCTGAACCCCAAGGGGCCTGAGGGGCGGGGCCAAATAGGGGAAATAGGGTTACTCCTTTAAATCGCTACTAGTCATAAAGTTATTAATGAATTTGAACCAAATTTGGTCAGGAACATTCTTGGCAGAAGGTGAACAGAGTTTGTATAAATTTTTACTCTGAACCCCAAGGGGCCTGAGGGGCGGGGCCAAATAGGGGAAATAGGGTTACTCCTTTAAATCGCTACTAGTCATAAAGTTATGAATGAATTTGAACCAAATTCGGTCAGTAACATCCTTGGCAGAAGGGGAACAGAGTTTGTATAAATTTTTACACTGAACCCCCAGGGGCCTGAGGGGCGGGGCCAAATAGGGGAAATAGGGTTACTCCTTTAAATCGCTACTAGTCATAAAGTTATGAATGAATTTGAACCAAATTTGGTCAGGAACATCCTTGGCAGAAGGTGAACAGAGTTTGCATAAATTTTTACTCTGAACCCCTAGGGACCTGAGGGGCGGGGCCAAATAGGGGAAATAGGGTTACTCCTTTAAATCGCTACTAGTCATAAAGTTATGAATGAATTTGAACCAAATTTGGTCAGGAACATCCTTGGTAGAAGGGGAACATAGTTTGTATAAATTTTTACTCTTAACCCCTAGGGACCTGAGGGGCGGGGCCAAATAGGGAAATAGGGGTTTATCCTTTAAATCGCTATTATTCATAAAGTTATTAATGGATTTGAACCAAATTTGGTCTGGAATATTCCTAGGGGAAGGGGGAAAGAGAGTTTATATAAATATTGACTCTGACCACCAAGGGGCCTGAAGGGAGGGGCCAAATAGGGGAAATAGAGATTTGAGTTTTAAATGGATTTGAACCCAATTTGGTCAGAAACATCCGTGGTGATGGGGGAACAGATTTTGCATAAATGGTTACTGTGACCCTCAATCCCATAACTATGTATAGTAACGCTGGGCATTAAGGGATAAACACAATTCTTATGTAAACATAGGCCAAAAGGTTTTCCCCACCCTAAGGGACTTAGTTTCTTTAAACACCATTATGTTGTAAAAAATAATCCATATGGTCTTTCAGAGAGTACATTTTTGTATAATGTATTAACAAATTGAACATGAACATTATTTTGACATTTGGTCAAATCCAACCAGGTGAGCGATACAGGCCCCATGGGCCTCTTGTTTAGAATTGGATATACACATGGATATTTTAATCCATCTTATTTGATAGAGCTGGTAGTACACCTGAATAGGAATGTGATCCATTACTCATACAATTATTTTCATCTATTTTATTTTTAGCTCACCTGCCCGAAGGGCAAGTGAGCTTATGCCGTGGCGCGGCGTCCGTCGTCCGGCCGTAGGTAGCATGCTGGGGTGAAGGGCTACCAAGTTTGTTCAAATGAATGACCTTGACCTTCATTCAAGGTCACAGGAGGCAAAAAGGCTAAAATCTTTAAACGACTTCTTCTCAATAACCAACAGATCCAGAGACCTAATATTTGGCCTGCAGCATGCTAGGGTGAAGGGCTCCCAAGTTTGTTGAAATGAATGACCTTGACCTTCATTCAAGGTCACAGGAGTCAAAAAGGCTAAAATCTTTAAATGACTTCTTCTCAATAACCAAGAGGCCCGGGGAGTTGATATTGGGTCTGTAGCATGCTTGGGTAAAAGGCTACCAAGTATGTTGAAATGAATGACCTTGACCTTCATTCAAGGTCACAGGAGTCAAAAAGGCTAAAATCTTTAAACAACCTCTTCTCAATAACCAAGAGTCCCAGAGACCTAATATTTGGCCTGTAGCATGCTGGGGTGAAGGGCTCCCAAGTTTGTTCAAATGAATGACCTTGATCTTCATTCAAGGTCACATGAGTCAAAAAGGCTGAAATCTTTAGACGACTTCTTCTCAATAACCAAGAGGCCCAGGGAGTTGATATTGGGTCTGTAGCATGCTGGGGTAAAGGGCTACCAAGTTTGTTCAAATGAATGACCTTGATCTTTATTCAAGGTCACAGGAGTCAAAAAGGCTAAAATCTTTAAACGACTTCTTCTCAAGAACCAACAGTCCCAGGGAGTTGATATTGGGTTTGTAGCATGCTGCGGTAAAGGGCTACCAAATTTGTTGAAATGAATGACCTTGACCTTCATTCAAGGTCACAGGAGTCAAAAAGACTAAAATCTTTAAACGACTTCTTCTCAATAACCAACAGTCCCAGAGACCTAATATTTGGCCTGTAGCATGCTGGGGTGAAGGGCTCCCAAGTTTGTTCAAATGAATGACCTTGATCTTCATTCAAGGTCACAGGAGTCAAAAAGGCTGAAATCTTTAAACGACTTCTTCTCAATAACCAAGAGGCCCAGGGAGTTGATATTGGGTCTGTAGCATGCTAGGATAAAGGGCTACCAAGTTTGTTCAAATGAATGACCTTGATCTTTATTCAAGGTCACAGGAGTCAAAAAGGCTAAAATCTTTAAACGACTTCTTCTCAATAACAAAGAGGCCCAGGGAGTTGATATTGGGTCTGTAGCATGCTGGGGTAAAGGGCTACCAAGTTTGTTCAAATGAATGACCTTGATCTTTATTCAAGGTCACAGGAGTCAAAAAGGCTAAAATCTTTAAACGACTTCTTCTCAAGAACCAACAGTCCCAGGGAGTTGATATTGGGTTTGTAGCATGCTGCGGTAAAGGGCTACCAAATTTGTTGAAATGAATGACCTTGACCTTCATTCAAGGTCACAGGAGTCAAAAAGACTAAAATCTTTAAACGACTTCTTCTCAATAACCAACAGTCCCAGAGACCTAATATTTGGCCTGTAGCATGCTGGGGTGAAGGGCTCCCAAGTTTGTTCAAATGAATGACCTTGATCTTCATTCAAGGTCACAGGAGTCAAAAAGGCTGAAATCTTTAAACGACTTCTTCTCAATAACCAAGAGGCCCAGGGAGTTGATATTGGGTCTGTAGCATGCTAGGGTAAAGGGCTACCAAGTTTGTTCAAATGAATGACCTTGATCTTTATTCAAGGTCACAGGAGTCAAAAAGGCTAAAATCTTTAAACGACTTCTTCTCAATAACCAACAGTCCCAGGGAGTTGATATTGGGTTTGTAGCATGCTGCGGTAAAGGGCTACCAAATTTGTTCAAATGAATGACCTTGACCTTCATTTAAGGTCACAGGAGTCAAAAAGGCTAAAATCTTGAAACGACTTCTTCTCAATAACCAAGAGTCCCATGGAGTTAATATTGGGTCTGTAGCATGCTGGGGTAAAGGGCTACCAAGTTTGTTCAAATGAATGACCCTGACTCGCATTCAAGGTCACGTCGATCAAGTATGCTTAAATCTTTAAATGACTTTTAGTGAAAAGCCAAAGTGCAGAGAGACATTATTATATTGGTCCTGTAGCATGCTTTCAAATAACTGCAGGATCCATATATGAAAAGATCACTGCATTGCAGGTGAGCGATTTGGGCCCATTGGGCCCTTGTTTATTTTTACAATATATATTTTATTGCTATAAATGAACAGCTTTTCTTATGATATTTTACTGATGTCTGTCAATACATTTGTTAAAGCAGTGAGAATAAGGTCGCCTTTAATTATAAGCTAGTTGAAACTATTTGGTATAATTTTTCATTTGAGTAGAAATATGTCCACTTTATAAGAGGCCCGGGCTCAGTATGGACAGGTTATTTATCGTTTAATGGTTACTCCTTTCTGCATAGAATAAGTGCAGTTGACGACTCCAAGTGTAAAATATGGGAGACTGATATGTTTTATTATCAACATGGCTTGTCACAGTTGTATTCAAGGGAAAGACTTTGTGAAGGAGGGAGTATAGTAGTGTAAAATTGAAGACCATTTATGGCAGAAATAAATCAACAGTTGGTGATCTACCTTTAGTCTGAATTGTGTTGGGATATCTGCTTGATTTAGAGAGTAACAGGGTCACTGCTTTGAGCCCGGACTGTTTCATTTTTCTCGTGCCTTCCTATTACATTTTACTGGGTAATCAATTTAAGACACTTTCTAATCAGTGTTGAGGAGATATGTTTATAGATGTCACCAACTTTTCATTAACTCTTGATTAATGAGCAGTTTATATAAGATGGCCAGGGCACAGTTGTTCTAAAATTAAGTACTAATCACAGTTTAACGGGGACATAAAAATCCTGATAAAATCATTTTTGATATAGCTATAATCTTGGCAAACTATTACATAACTTTATAGTACTCTTGGCTCCTCCTACCTTCCTGTTTTAGGGAATGTAGCTAGGCATGCAGGCTTTAAAGTAAAGTGTGAATGAAATTTTCACTAATCATCACCTTTTAAACAAGTGGGTCCGACTGTTAACCCTATACAGGTATATACAGCATATGCATATATGCAACAAGCATGTTGCATATACACTGTATATCCACTTGACACATTATTATATAATTAAACTTACCAGGATGCCAATTATGAGTATAAAAAACACTGTTTCATAACCATGAATAGCTGAAGTATTATTTTAGGTGAAGCTTTGAAGTGAAAAGGAAAAGTCATATGTCAATTTCATTGTCAATTTCATAATTGATTTATTGGAATTAGTGGCGTAATTAACTAATTGATTTCATAATTATAATTGATCATATATTGAACAACAATATTTGATGGAATGTCCTTTAACCATGTGTTTGATAATATGGGTGAAGTATTTTCTTTGGCAAAATATTTATTATTGTCGTATTTTTTGTTTATTTTATAGAAAAATCAGAACAATAAAGAAAACCAGTGGAATGTTTATCTGCACTAAGCAACGGACGTGATGTATGTTTACAGAAAGTTGAGACGTAGCCTCTTACGAAGATTTGGAGGTATGTCTAGCAGTTATACAATAGGAAAGCTATTGTCTGTCTACAATAAAATCTGCAGAAAGCAAAGTATGAAATTCCATATACAATACCTTATAATTAGCACCTAATAGAGATTGATTGTTGATTATGTATTGGGACTATAGTGAAAATTTTTAACACATATTACTTTTTTTTTTTTTTAATTTATATAATTTCAGGTACATGAATTAGCTACAAGATATTTATACAGGCATGCAACTTCAAATGTTGTATAAATTTCCTATATCTGGTTCAATGAGTATGTATGGATTGAATAGATTTTTTAAATTTTCATTGCGGCTATGAATACCAGTAGCTAGCTACATATCCTCCGAGGCGCGTGGTACCATATATTTACATAACCTTTTTTTAAAAACAATTTATTGAGAAAACGAGAAATTTTATTAAAAAGAAAAATTTGTCATGTATACGACGAAACGTCAAATTATTAGAACAGCCGGGAGATCCCGCCTATGCACCATCGTTTACCGTGTCCTTCCGCTCCGCAGTTTGCAGTAGTTTATTTATTTATTTTTTGCTTGTTATTTAAAACAAAGAGACATGAAATAACATCGAATACAATAATTTGTGTTAAATTAGATTTAATTTATGTAAATAGATTACAAAGAAAACATAATTTACGGAAATGAAACGAGGACTATTTTTCAAGCGTATTGATATTTTTCTGATGTTATGTGTGGAAAATCAGCACGAGAGACAATGTTTTCATACTGTTTTCATAGTGTACTCATGGTCATATGTTTGTTGTTTTCACTTGGTATGTTCATATCAGCAAACCACATTAGGAATGTAAATATACTTCCATGAATGCATTTCTGATTCAGTACAATTAACATTCATGGCCATGGCTCGGTCCATAATTACATGAGTAATTATTGATAAAGCTACCACTACCAAATTAATCAAAACTGTTATATTCCATCGTGATCAGATAATATGAATTTGATGAACTGACCAAAAGGTGTGAATTTGTTTGGATCTGTTTGAATTCCGAAATTGCCACCATGAATTAAAATGGCCTAGAAATGATACAAAGTACTTGTATATGGCAACATTAAAAAAAATATTACAATGTTTATATTTTAATTTCAAGTATTGATTTTCTTGTATCAGGAATAAATGCAACATGTCTCTTTAAGATGTCTTTTTTTCTGTATTTTTGCAGGCCACAGAAAGCTGGTTATATGTATGTTTGTACTAATGCTATGTCTGGCGCTGTATTACTATAGGTCCCCTGTCCTCCAAGCAGGTAGGTCCTAAATATATGTCCTAGTGTAACAGATGGTATCTAAGCGACATGCTTATGTTATATAAAGACCTTAAAAGTGCTTGAATTTCAGCACAGTGCTTGAAAAGTTTAAATTTTTCCAAATGTTGACTCTTGAAATGTGCTACAACTTTTTCATTTTGTCTTTGAATTCTGTTGGTTGTGGAAATAAAAGAGTTTCTTTGTTTTGATTTTTATGTTGAACATCCAAAGTTATCTGAACTAAACAAATGAAATTGAAAGGTTCAGATATTTATTTTTATGTTTTCAATCTTCAATCTTCAAAAAATTTGTGTACATTTAAAAAAAAAATAAATGTATGAAATTTGCCTGAAAAGTATTTGTAATTTTAAATTAGCTTTGATGGACCTTTATACATGTCAGCTATGTGTAAAATTATATGAATTAATTCTATCACTATAGTACTGATGTTGTGTCACTATATTCAAGATATGTGTAAAATTATTTCAAAGCAACAGTCCTCACCCTCTTCTGCACCCTGAGTGATTTAACCGGATGCTGGATTGATCTAACTTTACCCTACCGACAAAGTACTAGCCTGAGCGGTTCCAGTAATACTCTATCCTCTAGAGCATAATATGATTTAAAAATTTTACTTAATTAATACTAAATCACAGTAAGAAAAATTCAGGTGTATTTTTGTTTTCCTGTCTTTGTTGTCCAGCTATTTAAAAAATTTAAACATATATGATTATTATCTTTTATAAAGTCTATATTTTATGTGTACTTACAGAATTATTTTTTATGACTAGTAATTTCATATTTTGTACCTGTTTGTATTTCCTAATTACAGGTATGAGACAGGTGTGGGATGGGAGCATGCTGTTAAAAAATATCACAGGTAACATTATAATTACCGTTATACAATTCCCCTACCTGTGAAACAAGTGGACTATAGAATTATTTCTGTCCGCTTGTATGTTTGTCATTTGGAACATCCTTGGGTTGGCTGTGTATTTTGAAAAACCCTGAGGAGTTCCGGATGGTATGTTTGTATGTATGTATGTAACACCAAAGTTTGCACTTCAGCGGCTTCATTCCTTGAGGGATTTAGATCAAACTTGTATATGATGATCTAGGATGAAGGTGACAGTGTAGTCATCAAAACGTCACACTCTTGAATATCATGTTGATTGTGTTTATAACTTCTTTCATACATGTATGATATTAAAATGGTGTGTTCTATTACAATACTGTGATGGTTCGTTGATATGTGCATTTCAGCTGCATATTCCATTAATAGCTAGATTTTGTGGCTATGCAGTCAAGTATTGTGTCTGTGTGTCAAAGTTAAGCAACATTGAGCATGGTCAGCTCTTGGATGGGTGACTGCTCTATTGTACCCCTGGTGCATGTTACAATACTACCTTACTTTTTGGAAAACATGGAAATGTGTTTGTTTTGTAAGACGAAGGCAAACCAATTAATCAATTACAGAATGTAGTTTCATTACTTGCCCAATATTTTACCTTTGTTCATTTAACAGAGATTTTTACCTGTGTTACAAGACCTATTCTGATAGAAAAAGGGGAAAAACTAATACCTTCAAACATCATGTTTTCATAAAAATAATAATTTAGAATATGTCAAATTTACGTTTGATTTGATTTATTCATTTCCATACATTTCGACTGAATTTGCCAATACATAGAACATAATAATAATGATAGTAATTTAAATATAGATATTTTTTATTCAAAAATATGTAATCACATGTCTGACTGATATGAATTTCTATTCAACAGGTACTTCATGTGGAGTAAGGTGTCCTGCTGGCCAAATTGCTTTTATGATTAAGACAGGAACGGGGATGAATGTGGGACCAACAATATGCTTCAACAATAAAATGTAAGTCTGTTTACCATTGTTGCCATGGCAACCTCTGACAGTGAAAAATTAGGTTATGGCCTTTGAAAACAAGGATGAAAGGGTCAAAACAGAGGCTATAAGCATAATATAGTACTTGAAAACTCTACAAATACTAAAATACATTTTACATCACAAAACAAATTGGAAAATTAGGAGAGTTAAGCCATAAGAAATGCATGTTAGATTAAATGTAGTCCATATTTCTTAAGAATTAAGCCACAAACATCTTCTTAAAACAAAACTGATGATGCAGACATATTCTTAGAAGTTTAATAAGTACATTGATTAAAAAAAGTGATTGTCTCCCTTGTTTTGCATTATGAAGAATTTTATATATGATACTTTTCTTAACAGAGTATTCAGTCCGGACCTTCAGAATGCAGCTCGTGGTATAAATGCAGTATTTATAGACCGTAAGTATCTATTTTAGATGTTTTAGATTGTTTAGTGCTGTTATTTATCGTGTAATTAAAACCCAGTGGTGTCAACACATCAACTGGGACTCAAAGAAGGTATAAACCTACTGCAGAACAATGATGTAAGATTTGTTGACAATTTTACAGAACTGTCACACAAAAATAGGCTTATTTCTCAATATGGGGTTAACTTATTTCAGGCTTATTTCTCAATATGGGGTTAACTTATTTCGGAATAACTCTATAGTACAGGGATTAGATTTATTCATATTTAGATTTGAATGAAAGTGGCAATTCTTTATACACACTATGTAGTGTCAAACCTCTATGACTCCAGCTTATTTATATATTATATAACTGTACATAAAAATAAAATGCTTTTTTCATGAAAAGTATTTATTATTTTGTTGTGTTTGAGGTAAATTAACTAAACTTTTTGACGTGAGCTTGATAGGCAACGATCAACATGAAAACATCGAGGACATATAACAGCCATGTAACAGTTATGGTCATTATCATAAAAAACATTGATCTGTAGTCAACCATGAATAATTCAAAGTCTGGCTGTTTCAAAGTTTTTCTGTTAGTCCCTTGAACTTTTAAACATTCAATGTTGACTGTATTTCAAATTTTCCTGAAAAGATTTTGACAAGTAGTAGTTTTAATTTGTTGCGTAAATGGTTATAAATCCAAAGCAAATTACATTGATTTCAATGTCGGTACACAAATGTATTTTCATATTTCAGCTGACACATTGGAAGTAAAAGACCAACAAACTTTTGATACATATCTTGATGGTAAGTTGACCCTCTCACAGAATTACTGTTTTAATATGTATATGATATATACATGGACAGTATACACATAGTGAGTTTGACAATGTAACCTCAGGTAATCTGAGGTGTGTGTTTAATCTCACTCCCAGTGTGGTTTGTGTTTCTGATGGAAGCTGAGATCTCAGACTATCCTGGCCATGTCTTACTGACAGTAAATTACTCAATGCAAAGTATATTGGTCAGTGAAGTAGCCACCAGCTACTACAAGGAGAAAGATCTAAAGCGTAATAATAATACCATACAACCCAGTGCTTCAACTTAAGATATGTCATATTTATATAATTATATTTATACATTTGGTATTCCAGTTTCTCATTGCCTCAATGTTAATTTTGACTGCATCTATGAGTGGATATATAGATGCAGTCAAGATCACATGACGTGATTGTTAAGTCATTTTGATCAGCATCATGGAACTACTTTGCTATGCACTATGAATGAAACAAATGCAGGGAGGGTAATGATTGAGAACAATTGCGTTACTACTGAATGACATCATTTTGGCACTATGTTGATCATTGTCACGGCAAGGCTTTGTACAGTGTGCCAGATTGGTTGTGAATCAATCACAGAAATGAATTTGATTCTATTCTTTCAAATGAACAATCAAGGAAATGGGTGAAAATAAAGGACATATTTATTTCAGGAAGACAGATCATAGTATGTAAATGTAAATCTAAAAAATGAACAATTGTTAGATTATATTCATTGTTGCTATAAATAAGGGGGCGCGGTGGCCGAGTGGTTAAGGCGTCCTAGCTGACACTTTATCACTAGCCCTCCACCTCTGGGTTGTTAGTTCGAAACCTACGTGGGGCAGTTGCCAGGTAGTGAGGTACTGACCGTAGGCCGGTGGTTTTTCTACGGGGACTCCGGCTTTCCTCTACCTCCAAAACCTGGCATGTCCTTAAATGGCCCTGGCTGTTAATAGGAAGTTAAACGAAATCAACCCAAACTACTAAAAATGTAGTCTCGACTGATGCATATTCATAGCGCACTACATGTATTTATCTGTCACCAAGATTGTATTTATATTAACAATAAACACAACCTAACAAATTTTTAATTGTTTAATGTAAATATGTATGTTGGACAGAAACGTGAGCTTACAACCAGACATGAATCATTATTAGTAACACACAATAACTGGATTAGTGTTTATTTTACAGTTTATCCTCTACTACGATATGTCAGAGAAAAAGTGCCAAGGAATACACTTGTTTTAGCTGCAAGCTATGATGAGGTGTCTGAAGGGTGAGTGCATATTGAACACATTTCTTTGGTAGAAAATATGCTTCTTTAATGTGAGATCTGCATCTCTGTTTCAAGTGATTTGATAACAGTAAAGTCCCCAGTTTTGAGCTGTAGCTTCCAACATATTTTGTCTTTGGCAACCTCAGGTGAAATTTATAGGAAAATTAAACCTATATTTGATATTATACGCACTCATCCCTGTCTTTTTGGGGGAAAACAGGATGGAAGCATTAAATGAAACTTGTATCTTTTAACCAGAGACTCTGGATTGTTTTTTCTGTATTAATTAAGACGTTATTGATTTCATACAAGGAATCTTTACTCTGAACATGATTTTATGATACAGTATCCCTTTCGAGTTTTTGTAAAACCGCTGAGAGCTTATTATGTTAAATATTGTGTGAACAAGTTTGTTTTTATTGTTGGTTGTAAAATCAAGTAGTGTATACATTGTACATGTACATACATGGGCTTCACCTCTGGGAACCAAAGTTTGTGTTTGCCTGTTTTGCCAAAAGTGTTCTAAATAATACAGTCTACATTTGCTTCATATAAGGAACATCAACTATCTTGAAAAATTGCTTCATAATTCAATGATACCTTAAAATGTTTAGATGGTTTTCCTGTCAAAGATTTGTGGTAAGTTATACAGAAAGTCACATTTTACTGTTGTGTAGCTCAAAAATCAACTCCGAATTCATCTTAAAGCTAGACTGATCACATTAGTTTGTAGATTATTAACATTGCATTATAATTTAGTACTAATTTCAAAAAAATTAACACAACCTTCTAAGCTCCTCATTAGATCTATTTATCTCTTTGAAATTAAATGTGATACAAAACTGGATTTCGTCTCCTATTTCCTTTCAGATGATCCTTTAAAAATCTATGCAAAACAAGAATTCAGGCAAATGAATGAAAAAGTGCATACATTTTATTTAAAATTTGCTTTTGTACTTAAAAGACACAAAAGAATGCTCACTGTCCATAAGAATTATTTAAAGTGAAATAGATTTATTGCAGGGACTGGAAGGGAAAAAGTATTTGTTATCATTACTTGGTTTAGTTTTGTGATCTAACAAATGTCAGTATGTAAAAGTGTTCACATATTAAAATATTGTTGATATTTTGTGTAATTTTGAAATAACTTTAAGTTACTGTTCTGATCTTTCATATGATATATGGCCATGTAATTAATATGTAAACACATTTCTGTTTTTTTCTTTTTTGTTGGAATAAATTTGTATTTACAGTGAAAAACACAATGTTCAAGTGGAAATTAGCCTTTGTTAAAGAGAAATATATTTGAGGATTTTTGTTTATTTTCTTAGAAATATGAGCTACAATCTGTACCAGAAGTACATTATTTATATAACCTTCCACTGCCTAATGAGGGTTTGTTTTAAGAGAAATCCAGATAATCCAGATTATATTCTGGAGGGTTGGAGACTTTTCCGGCACGTCCTCAATGTATGGAAGATAATTTTTCTCCCATCATACTATGTTTACATAGAGTCCAAGTGTTCAAAGATTTTAAAAAAAGCAATACAATACAATGTTGATGTGATGAGAAAGACTTATTGACATGGCATTGTATTATTGCTGTATCTGCGGTACTTAATAACTATGTTTCAAAGCAGTGGACTTTCAATAATGCCATGAGATTTCTATGTGTTATAGCCTGAAAGATGATGGGAGAAATGTCTTCATTGCTATGGGAAGCAGACTCATTTCAGAAGTACATTTCCGAGATGCCTTTATGATGGTGGGCCAAATGGGTTTAAGACCAGGCCATGCTATAGAGTTTGTAAGTATAATATACATAATCTAATTAACTCTTGGGTGCTCTCTTTTGGACAAATTCTCACTTCCTCCTTGCAGTGTATTAAATTGTTTCACCATTTTTACTCTCTTTTTTAGGGGGTGGGTTGAAATAGGAAATAGGAGAAGATGCTGAAATAATATGACTGTCTGCACATCTCTTTGTCTCCACAACTCGGTCAATTCTGTCTATTCTGTCTGAAGATGGAAACTTTTTTTTTATAAATGTTTGTTCATATCATATGTAAACAACATAATTATGTAGTTGCATTTTATTTGTCATATTTGACAATTTTTCCATCAAACTTATTATGCCCCTTTAACAATAATTTACATAAGATTGTCCAGAAAAGTATTCCTCACTTTCTTTGATTTTTATGAAACTTGGTTCACATATTCAATATATTTGTGTAATTACCAGGTACATTAAAAATGTTAATGTTTTTGACAGAGTAATGTCCCTTTACAGATTTCCTTCTAATAAAAAAAAATATTAGAGCATTTTACACTGTACATGTATTTAAAGGCTTTGATTGATAAGCTCTGTAGCTTACACTAGTATTCTCTGAATTTATTTTTGGTTTTAACCTATGAATGATTCCTAGAATCTCTAATTACATACTGATTGTAGACTTTTTTTATTCTGACACCGCTTTATTTTCAGCATAAATCTAGAGAAGCAAGTGCCTTTGCTAAGTCCATAGAAAAACATGGATGTTTTGGATTACCAAGTAAGTCCTACATTTGAAGTTTCCTTAATTGATGTGTTGATTATCTCAGTGTAGAATATAATATTATCTGCCTTGGTTTTTGTCTTGCCTGGATCAGTGAGACATATTTGAACCTCAGATCAACAGTAGTTTATGTTTGCATATTTCTGTGGAAAAAAGGTTAAATGCAATTATATGCCTCCGGGTATATCTTGTTTTTAGCTAGAAAATATTACCTAGTGGAGAGAGGGAGATTATCTCCCTTGTCCAGGGTTAATTCTCCGTCATACAGATGTTATTTAATCAGAGTTTTGAATTTTTTTATAAGGATTTTCCCTTTTAATATTATATTGAAATCTTAACAAAAAACCATGAATTTTTCAGCAAAAAAACAATAAGCGAATCCCAAACCTTGCCCCAGATTTGTCGCTGCTTGACTTTTGATTTTCAGTGGGGTCTTTTGGATAAAGAAGATCATCTCCCCTTTGCTTGTAATTTCAAATAGGATCTTTTGGAGGGAGTAGATTGTCTCCCTTGCATTATGTCTTGTAATTTTCAGTGAGGACTTTTGGATACAGAGCCTATTGGATACAGAAGTTATCTCCCTTTTCTGATGATTTCCATACATGTCTATTGAAGAATGAAGTTGTCCCTTGTAATTTTCAAAAGGGTCTTTTGGAGACGAAGAGTTACCTCCCTTGTCTTATGATTTCCAATTATTTCTGTTATCCTTCAGTGGGTCCTATTGGAGACACGGAGGAATATCTCCCCTCTGTACAAACCGTTGGAGCCATCCAACCAGGGAAGGAGCTAAGGAATTGTGGAATGGCTTCTGGGTGTGGGGACGGAACATTTTCTGTGATGGTTGATACAGGGGATAGTGACAAAATTGCTCCAAAAATTTGCGTTGGTGGAAAAATGTAAGAAAATTATGTTATGTCTTTTGTGCATTATGAAAGGTTGTTACATGCTGTTAGAGATTTTATGGTGGTTTAGATGTATGAGCATCTTGTATTATTTGTATCATACAGGGTTAAGTTATTGTATGTTATTGATAATGTGCTTTTTAAATTGACAGTCTCACTTTGTTGCTTTGTTGAAAATATTGAAAACTCACACCAAGTTTTTAGATAGATACAATTAACAAGCTAATAATTATATGTTGGAAAATGTACAACATGGAATGTTTTTTGGGAATTCAGCATTGACACTATAAGAATAAGTATTATAGTGCATGGTAAAACATTGTGTCATGGAGATACTTTCACCGTGAATGATTGGAAGTGTTGTCAAAATATACGTAGCTATATACGAAAATCATCACATGCTAACAATTAATTTTTTGCAATGCACAAGGAAATGACAGTTAATGAAATTTTTTCTTTTTTTTTGTCTTTTATATTTATATATACAGTGGAACTTCGTTAACTCGAAGTCGACGGGACCACGAAAAAACTTCGAGTTATCCGAGTGTTCGTATTAAGCGAGTTATCGTTTTTGGTGAAAAGTTTGGTCAATATTTGTCAACATTATATAATCATTATAACTTCGCTCTGTCGCTCATCAGTTTAGTGTGAAGACTGGTCAATACATGTAAATATATATGTAATGTTTCGTTATGTCACTTGTAATTTGGTGTAGTTTTGCCGATATACAGTCACGATAAAGTTTCTTTCACTTAGTCACTTCAATAACGATCTGATGTGCAAGTCATGTTTGCAAACGGTAAACGATAAAACGGAATTCGACAAAATTACAAGTTATTAATGTCAAAACAAATAACCGTTTAACACAGATTGCATACAAAACGTAACAGAACCATTACCTTTTATTGGACATATATAAAATACTGTTTGATCGGCCTACTTACTTTTTATTGATAACCACGCCATTTCCATGTGTATTAGCACCGGAAGTTGGGCTGCGCATGTGCGTATAAAATGTTACTGTAACTGAGTTGGCGTTTTATCCGATTTAATAGACAGCACTGACCGTTACAGTTGTACTCTGAACACCTCGGCAGTAATTACGCTATTGTTTCAGCAATTTAAAGATTTAATAGGCGCTGGTGACTGTGTCATTTCTACACCTGTAAAAACATCTGCCGGGTAGATCTACCGGTGTGTCAGAGATTAGTTCCGCTTGAGCGGACGGGTAGATGAGTTGTTGACTATCGTGTGTACTGATATCGGCGACCGCATTTGGAAATTACCTGATGTAAGTAAAGCAGTACTTTTTATCACCAAGACTTGTTGTTATTAAGATTCAACCGACAATTTCTTTTATGAATTTATGAAACACTTATAATAGCATGTAGGTTAGTAGTGCCGATAGGTTCAGTATTACAAACGGAATTAACAAGTTAGCTCTTAAAAAATGTCGGCGTTTGCCACCGATCGACGAAAATTATACTTCGAGTTATTCGAACATTTCAAGTAGGATTTTTATTGTTGGGACCAAATTTTTACTTCGTATTATCCGAGTTTTTCGAGTTATCCGAATTCGAATTTTCCGAGTTTTTTTTACTAAGATAAAGAGAGAATTCGGCCGGGACCGGCGAGGTACTTCGAGTTAAGCGGGGTATTCGAGTTATCCGAGTTCGAGTTAACGAAGTTCCACTGTAGCTGGCACTGTACATGGGCGCCAATGTAACAGAGCACAGGCATTATATAAATTTAAATCCCTGCCTCCGCTAGGGATCGAACCCGGGACCTCTGGCTTACTAGTCTTACGCTAAACCGATCGAGCTATAGAGAAGATCTCTCTAGCCGAGCGGTATATTGCGACTAGTATTTACCAGGGTTACATATATATATATATATATATATATATAGTGATCAGACTAAGGAAATAGAGTTTAACTATAACAATATTTTATTGTCAAAGCATGCCTGTAATGACTGGGTGAGAAGTCACAGGGTAAATTGGCTCTATTCCTACTGTATATAACTAACTGCATGTTTTGTAATTCCATGGTTACTAATATAGAATTGTAGACAAACAAGTCAACGATGCTGGACGTGGGTTTAACATGGTGGTGATCGATCATGTCTCCTTCAAGGTCAAATCTATCTCTAGATTTGACACATACTCGAAAGGTAAAACATTCTAGCTTCATGTGACCGATGATGCCCCACACCACCCCCATTATACCACATCATGCCCTGCCTCCCAAACATACTGCAGGGCCCGGGGGGGCCATCAACACACCTACCATTCCTTCACAATGATGCCCTCCACCCCCATTATATGACATCATGCCCGTCCTAAAATCCATACTGCAGGGCCAATCCTGACACACCTACCATTCTGTCACAATGATACTCCACACCCCCATTATACCGCATCATGCCCTGCCTCAAACCCATACTGCAGACACATCCACACACCTACCATTCCTTCAAAAAAATGCCCCGCACCCCCATTATTCCGCATCATGCCCTGCCTCAAACCTATACTGCAGACACATCCACACACCTACCATTCCTTCACAACAACCACAAATCTTATTTTGATTTCTAAACTAGCTGCATGGACTTTATTAAAAAAAACTATCAAATGTTTTCTGTTTCATTTACCGATGAATTTGACAAAATTAACTGCATTTGCATGAAAATATTAATTAACCAGTTTATGACTACAAATTAATTAGACTGAGTATCAACACACACACACTAATCAATAACAATATGTATGCACTTAAAATGTATTTGACATATTTATTGAAATTTGCAAAATTTTTGTCAAAAAAAGTAATGAAAACTGCACTTCTGCTACATACATATTTGTTTGTCTTTGCATATACTGCCTTAGCATTTGTTATGCTCTGAGTCCAACATGTACATTTATATATCTAGTGCATGCTACATAATGTGACACACGCTTAATTGATGATTAGAAAATGGTGGTGGTCTCTGAATTGTTGAACATGAAAGACAGATATTAGTTATTGGGGAGAGACATGTTTTAAGGTTTGCCCTAAACAACGTCTATCTGTATAGATACATGTACAGAATGTTAAGGGGCAATGAAAGTGATAAAAAGGGTAAAAAAGGACAGTTATTATTAATACTTATAAACTACATGGCTATATACTATTGTATAATAGTTTTGACAGCTTTGTGATTTTGATCTTCATAAAAAAAAAAAATAAAAAAAAATATCACACATATTTAAATTCTTTGATAAGAAAGAGGAAGAAGAAAATGGTGTTGCATGGTTCATCTTGATGGAAATACCATGTTAAGTGCAACTGTTGTAATTCTTTGAAAATGTCTTGTGAAATTACTGCTGGCAAATTTAACAACATGTCATTAAGAAGGTTTATTTTTTTCTGAAGAAAATATTATAAAAAGGCCCTAATGATTAAGGTACTGAATTTCATAGTAAACTTTTTTTTTTAAATTCCGGAAAATTCCTGACAGAAAGTGAAATTTATATATCTGAACTTTCTCCAGATATTAAAACTTAACAAATTGGTCCAACATTAATGTTCTGTGTATAGTATCTTAATTTGAATTTGTTATTTATTTTACTAAAATTAAATTACATTTATGCTTCTTGAAATATCCTAAGGTTGTGGTATATATGTTTAGCATTACGTGCATCTTATTACTGGGACTTGTTTCTATCTATCAAATGGATTAGTTATAATTAGGTTCAGGTGTAGTCATATTATCATTTAGGTATACGTCTTGGCAGAAACTTTCAATTTGGCTTGTGTTAATTGTGCTCTAGTGAATGTATGACTTGTGTAAATGAAAAGTTTGCTGCTCATATTTCATTATTCCAGCATGTTTTCTATCATATTGCCATAAAAGAAATATACAATAATAATAATACATTTATATAAATATTGATATTTTTTTTTCTATTTGAGTATTAAAACAATGGATATACAGTTTATCAATCAAAGTACCGGTACAAGTCAGAAACAGTTATTAGTCCCCTACTGGGAACCTGCAGGGGGACTATAGTTTGTGTTGTGTTTGTCCATCCTTTCATCTGTCCTACATATTGTAGCTTTTGTCTTTCCCTCAATCTGACCTACATTTTGACCTTTGACCTACATTAAAGAAAAAATTGTCTGGGCTCTATCTCCTAAACTTATTGTTACTAGAACTAATACTTGGGGTATGGGTTCACCTTAATTTTTACAAACGCCATTTCCATGCATTCTTGGCATATAATTTTGCATCAGATGGGGGACTGTGATTGGTATTTTTTGTTTATATGAAATCACTACATGGTTTATAAACATGTATATTTTATGGATTATTTTTCATCACATACATTTTTTTTGAATGGTTGAATTTTAAAAGTATATTATTTAAAATCTCCAGCTTGCCATTATTTTTTTCAGTGGTTATATGTGGGTTTTTTTCCGATAGAGAAATGAAATGTGTTAACATCCCTCATTTCATGTGACAATCTCCTGAATGGTATTTTTGTAAATAACAACCGTTACTTTAACACTACATGTAATTAAATAAAAATCATTATAAATTTTTTTCAATTTCAACAGATAGCCTTAATTTAGAATTTTTCCTGGACAAGCTTGAGCCCGAAGATATAGTTATAGCTGTTGTTAATGACGATGGATCGAGGAAGTAAGTATACACTTATAATAAAGGCTCTACAATGAGATACAGCTGCCCTAAATAAATACAGTATACTTGTCAGATTGTCCCTCTGCCTGTCTGTAATTTTTTTGCAATATATAAACACTGTTAATATTTCTCAAAGTATAAGGAGTATCTATCAGAGATTCTGTATGAGGTATTGATAATGATGAGATTTTAGTGGTCATCTGTCAAGGTTAAAGTGTCCAAAGTTACTCTTGACAGCTGATTCAGAAATAAAAAAAAAAAAAAACTTGTCATGCATTTTATAAAATATCTCCTGAACCTTTTAACAGATATAGTTCATAATTACACAATAAATCTCCAGGACCTCTTAATAGATATTTATAATTCATATCACAAGTTTCAAAGCTACATCTGATCCTGATGAAATTTGATAAGACATAGGGTCATATATTTAGGGGTCAAAGGTCACACTTGACAATAAAAAGCCTCTTAACAGATCTAGATATTAGTAGTTAACAATTACACTAAGTATTTCATGATTCAAAACTGCAACCTCTGAACCTGATTAGATTGTATTGGTCATAAATATATTGGTTGATGTTAAGGGGTCAAAGGTCACACTTATCCACATTAGAAATAAAATGGTTGTGTACAAGATATCTCATGAAACTCACAACAAAATTAGTGCATTTTTATCGGAAACAGAAAAAAAAAAAAAAAAAAAAATATAAATAAATAAAACTAAAATAAAAATGGATAGGTTCATGATTATAAAAGGATGTTGATATTTTAGGTGATACTTCATTATATAGAATGGTGAAATTGCACATTTTGTTTTTGACAGAAACTGTGAAACATGTTTGTCATGTACATGTTGTTTTTTTCTCATCAATTATTTATGATTTATTTACATGCTTTTTCATATCCTTTTACAGGTTGAGTTTACATGCCAAAGAGTTATTTAACCAACTGGGAAGCAGTATGGTACAGAACCTTAAGTTTAGAGACATCTGGTATTTTGTAGGTCAGCGTGGCATCAAGGGATTCACTGCACATGAGAAGGTAAATTCCCATCTGTTTAATAAGCGTAACTGTCAATTTATATCAGAATTCTGTGCGAAATCTATAGCAGAAAACTATTCTCTATGATGTACATTTATAGTAGAACTTTTGTTTTTTGACTTAAAAGATACAACAGTAATTATATACACTACTTATTACAAATAACATATGCACAAAATGTCATCTATGGTATTAAAATATATCATAATTAATATGAAAAAGAAGCTCAAACATTTGAATGGCGTTATGATAGTAGTCTAATTATGGTTTGTTATTATTAGTATGAAAATATGTAAAAGCTCCATTTTTTTAAATTTAATATAAACATGTAGTTACTCTTTATCAGAGATGTATAGCACATTTGATGAGTTAGTTTGGAAAAATCCTACAAAGTCTTTTTTTTATGACATATACTTTGTTGTTGTTTCAGATAAGTTATGCTGGATATGATGGTGAATGGCCAAAAACTTTACACAACGCTTTTTGTGTCAATAGAAAATGTAAGCATGATGCAGAAAATGTATTAACTTATATTTACAATGAAATGTATCAACCATATTTCTTTTGGTAGAATTACTTCCCTTTATTTTCCCCAAAAACAATGTTATCTAGTAATTTAGAAACATTATGTATTGACATGCTGCCAATCATACAATTCCTACTTGAGAGAGAAACCACTTCAGGGCTAGACCTAAAAAAAAATTAAAGAAATGAAAAAAATAGTTTGAAATGCATGTACATCTATGTTTCTGTCAATATTTGATATTAATAGTTAACTAATGTCAGTGAATTAAACAAAATTTTGACCATACTTGCCTCATTGGAACAATCCTGGAATAGCCCCTTAGCTTATCCCAGTAGTTCTTTGGATTGAGTATTATCCCTACCAATCAGCTATGTAATGTTAAATTACCCATGTCTTACTTCTGTTTTGGCAAGCTCATGTTCAGTTTGGACATATACTCTCGGTACTGTCATGGGTTTGCTTGTTAAGTTCAAAGGTGAACAGTCAAGGTCACTTACCATAAAAAAGGAAAACTATTCTAACACAATATCTTAAGTTCATTTTGGCAAATTCCAGTCAATGCCATCACAGGATTGCTTTTAAGGTCCAGAGGTCAATGGTTAAGGTCAATGTTACTATAAATAGCAAATCAGTTTCACAATATTTTCATATCATGTACACTTCTGTTTTGTTAATTCCACCCAGCTACAATGTATCATCAAACTGCTTCCCCAAAGAAATTAAAGTACCTGTTTGAGATTTTTTAGCACTGCATTTGTGTGTCCCCAACTTTTCTTTGGGGAAAGCATAAAGCACATAATTTTATTACATTTTTACCAGTGAAATATCAAAAATTATCCATTTTATAAAAGTGATATTTTTCACTAGTGACAAATATCACTTTTGCTGATTTGACCAATCAAATTAATGATTAGAAAATACCAAAATAATTGACCAAACAGAAAGCCCGACATATATGTCAGCACCTGGACAGGGGGAACTACCTTTTTAGGGAACTGTATGCCTAGTTAGCATATGGGGTAGGTTTTTCGTTGATAAAAAATGTAATAAACAGAATATCTAACAGTGTCTTCAGTAATACCAAATATATTTCACGAGTGGGGCTAATATTTTGATATTTTTCACGAGTGCTGTTGGTATTACTGAAGACACTGTTAGATATCCTCTATATATTTTACAATTGCACATTTTGATCTGATGTTTTTATATGACAAATGATCATTCTTCCATTAAATTCACTGTGTACATGGTGCCATTGAATGGCGATACCACTGATCAAGTGATTTACTATAGTTTTGTGATACTTTATTGTAATTTGATGACATTGAATTTTCACAAATATTGTTTTGTAATTTTGTGCTTACAGTAGAGGGATTGAAGGTGGCCCCTGACCCAGGTGGTTACCGTAATGAAGGCAGGCGAGCATTCTGTAAGAAATATGATGGCTACGCAGACTTCTGTGATGGTAAGTGCTGTCATCATATTGAATTCTTTACAAAATAGGTGCTTCACAATATTATTCTTTGAATTTTCTAGCATTTGGGTTGACATGCTTACATCAAAGAGAGATCTAGTGTGGGTCAGATGTAATAGTGTTTGTTGGATGTTGCTGGGTGTTATAATGCAATTGTCTGAGTACAGGGTAATGACAGGATTCACTGTCTGTTACAGATTGTCCTTATAGTTAGGTGACAATAAAGTCATGTTTCACTGTATATTATAGAATGTCCTTATATAGTTAGGTGACAATAAAGTCATGTTTTGCTGTAAATTACAGGATGTCATCATACGCAGGTGTCTGTGAACTCAACTTTGAATGTTTATTAAATTAATTTTAACAGAATATCAGTATATAATGATCAGGTGTCATTATATATATAAAGTCATTTGTCACTGTTTAGTACAGAACATCATTATACAAATTGAGATGTATCATGATAAGTAATGTATTTTCTGATTTATATGTTCATTATGCCCCCGCCATAAAATGGGGGGGGGGTATATATAGTGTTAGCCATATATGTCGGCTGCGTCGTGTCGCGTCGTGTCAAGCCCTGTCCCATCCAGATCAATGTAATTAAGTAATCACATGAACTGCTGAGGTTTCGGGGTGTCACGTGGCAGTGGGGGCATTTATGTCTTACAGAAATATTCTAGTTAATAATACCATCTTTTTTCTTATGTGTGTCAGAAAGTTCTAGTTTTAAAATTTGATATACTAGTATATGATATATGTATCAAATCTTATTTTGCAGCATCAAAGATCGATAAAACAATCTCGCCAGTGGCCCTGGTAGATAAGAGTCTGTTTAATAATCCAGTGTTTGATGTCCCAATTATTATAATACCAGGTAAGAACAATTCAAACAGCATGTTTAAGTAATGAATCATAGCTTAGACATAATTTATCATATTTACCGTATTTATCTGCAAATCAGCCCCATGTCCACAAATAAACCCCTGTTCTCAAATAGGCTCCTGCTCACAAATAAGCCCTCTGTTTTATTTTTTCATAATTATCATTTTCAATATAGCAAGCTGAACTGGAAATGAGCCCTCCCCCCAAATAAATACTAATTTAAAACTTTAAACTAAGAGAGGGGTGTATATATTATTTGAGGATAAATACGGTAATGATACCGTGATTTGAACACTACGGAAATTAAGAAGTACATATTATCTTCCGACTGTATACTTAAAACATTGAAGATCTGATTAATATATTTTGTAAAATAAAGAATTATTTGTCAGAAAAAGATTTACTTTGTACAGATTTAGTTTGTACTTGCATCGCCATATCATCAAGTTTAATCTACACTAGATGAAATTTCATCAGTCATTAAGATAAAAAGCCAAATCCTCCTCTTGACTGCTTTAGAAGAAAAGAGTTTTAATTTACATTGATTTGTACAAACTTGACCGATTTAGAAATTTCTCAGGGTGGATAAATAATAATGTAATCATACACCATTTCAAACACAAAATTAGTACAATTAATATGTGTATTGTCTGTGTCTAAATGTCATACTAGAAAAGATATGTTGAAACAATTGCATGTACATCAAATGTTTTGTTGCTTAATCTTTAGCTTGGAATATTAAGTTTAAATCCATAAGTGAGAATTTAAAGGGATAATATGTTAATGAAATTTTCAATCTTTGTTTTCATGATTGCTAATGAAATGATTGAAGGATTAAGTGTCTCCAAACATTATAAGAAGAATGATCTCCCTTAGACCTTTGTTTGTACAGTTTAAACTGCATTAAACAATCAAGAGTTTTTCCTGTATATAATATTTGGTGTCCAAATACAGGCCCAGTTCCTAATAGTGCATGCTGTTTTTTATCTATAATGAAAAATACTAATCTGGCGTATTTAAAGAATGATATATGAAATGATATTCCTAATTTTTACTCCTTATTTGATTCTTGCTGCTCATGAAATTCCCAATTTCTGCCAGGTTGCATTTTCTCAAAATTACCAGGAAAAACACTGCGATCAGAATTCCTTGGATATGCTTCACACCTGAGATGTATTAGGTGTATTAATTAATTTACGTTCATTATTCGCAGAAAAACCTTTTGAGAGCTTATAATGCATTCATTGATTTTTATATTACATCTCCCCTTAGTACTGTTGATTAGTTTAAATTACATTGCAAAGTAAATATTCTTGATTATGTGATTTTTCAACCTATATTGTTAGATTTTTCTTTTTAATTATCCTCTCATGATAGGGTCAGTAAGGGAATAAAATACTTCATTTGTATGTACAATGTACAATTTCATTTTTTGTAGGCACTATGATGGTGATCTTTTTTTTAAATAGATTACGATCAAACTTCATATATTGGTTAAGCCTTCATATGATTGAGTATACCTCAAATGAATTCATGGTTCTGGGTGCCTAGGTCAAGAATAAGTTCACTGTTGCTATTTCTGGAAAATTGGTGTCTTTACTCTAACGACTTCATTTTTAAACAGAAATTTATCAAATCTCATACTGTATACCTGGTAATTTTTGCCCCCGTTTAATTTTCGCCATTTTCGCCCTTTGAAGATAGGGCGAATTTAAGATGAAGGCGAAAATTTCGAGCTGAATTGAAGGATTAATAAACCACAGTAAAAATTAATTGGCCAAGTGTAGTCGGAACACAAACATACCCTCTTACTTTTCAACTGTAAAATCACGTACTAGGCTTAGCATTTTCAATTAAAAAATGATACTACCTAGGTAAGTTATTTTTAAAATTCAGTCATTTTTTTTTAAATCATATAGTCCGGGTCATGATAAAATTGAAATACAGAGTGGCATCAAATACTCATGACTACATTGTACTTGAATCAATAGGGACTAAAAGAAAATCTGAGCACAGGTAAACATTCTTTATTTGACACCTGATTACATTTCACATCTCATGCTGGTAAGACAATTGGGTAACTCGATAAGTCCCGAGTGTTCCGAGTGCAACTGTATAGAGGATTACAAATGGAATTTTTCGATTTTACAAACGAGAAAAAGGATATTTCTTGAAAACCATTTAGGGCGACCAGGTATACAGTATATTGGTCAAGCATGACAATACCCCAAAGAAATTTGCATTTTTGGGTGACATCTTCAAGGACAATATAAAGTGTATTTTAATCATTAATTTTGAATTGAATGATTTTTAATTTTTTCCTTATTCAAATTTAAGAAAAAGAATAAAAATGGCCATAACATATATATATTAACATTATTTGCTGCTCCAAGGAACAAATACGTTGTAATTAATATAACAATCATTGTCAGTTTATGGTGGGGTCAACCTCAAGTGATCACTTACACCGCAAAGATAGGTATAGTATGGACCTTGGAAAGTGATTGTTCAAAAAAGTCTTAATCTTCAATTTTTTTTTTCAAATTTCCATAAAAGTGCTTGAATTTTGACATTTTGTCTTGGAATTTTCCTGGAAGTGTTGGATGTTTTACTATATTGTTCGCTGAATTAAAAAAAAATCAACTAACATTTAAAAATATTTTGATGTAGAGCCCCAATAGTAGTCTTTAGCTAAGAATATTTCGGCCATTTTCAGATTTTTTAAAAATTTTCCAGAAATGAGGGTGTTGACACTGATGAACGAAACAATATGAACCAGTGATGTTCTATAAATAGAAATGAAATGTATCATCTATTGACATGGTTCCATAAAGCCATATAATTGTACAGATTAAATGATTAATTTTTAATAACGTCATGATCTGTTCTTATTTACCTGAAGGCAAACATGGGATCAATAGCAGATCGTGTTGATTAATAGCATTAAGTGATTTCTAAATGGTATATATTATTACAGGTATGTAATCTATATAATTATATGCTGTATAGGCTGTCAGTGGATATAGCTGCTCATAGGCATATAGATAGATACAGTGGAGTCCATACTGGAACAGTTTGGCCGATTTTCAATTACAAACCATAATCAGTCATTCAAAAGCAAGTAATTAGTAAATTGAATGTAAAAATTAATAATTGAGTATTATGAAAATCATGGATAAAGCAGAAAAGCTGATTTATACCAAAGTTAAGACTGGTAGAGTACCACTTGCCGGAATGATTTCATGGAGGTGTTCATAGAACAAAATGTTCACATGTTACACATTGTCAAATGGCCACATCTATCCTCATTAATAAGCTGATATACAACCCCCAACCCCTGCTGGTATAATTGTTCAGTATTTAGGTTTAGGGTTGGCTTATTTGTGAACCAGTTCCCATTTTAAATTGGGGATTCTTCAAAAGAGCTCAAGTGACTTATTTGTGATATTGATAATGTATTAAATCATATCACTGGTGTCTGTCTTTCCATCCATGGGGTCCTTCCATCCTCCATTCCCTGCACTTCATCCTTCTATATGATCCGGGGCCATCCTTCCCTACAGTTCAGCCATCTATCCATGGGATCCATCAGTCCATAGCTTGGGCCCATCTTTCCATACCTGGGGTCTATACTTCTATTCCCAGGACCCAATCTTTCTATCACTGAGGCCATTCCTTCCATCTTGTAGGGCATATTGTTCATATAAATTAGGTCCATTCTGAATGAATCCCTGGCCCATCTTTCCATCCCTGGGGCCAATCCTTCTATCCCTTGGGTCCATCCTCCCATCCTGTTCAATCCTTCCATCACTGAAGTCCATCCCTCTATCTCTGGTGCCCATTTATCCGTAACTTAGGCCAAACCTTCCACCTCTGATTCCATCCTAAATTCATCCCTTGGACTTTTCTTCTATCCCTGGGGTCCGACATTCCAAACCTGAGGTCTATCCTTCCATCCCTGGGTCTCATCCTTCTATTTCTGTGGTCTAACCTTCCATTCTTCATTTCCTTAGGTCCATTTTTCCATTCCTTGCATTCATCCTTCCAAGTATATACGCAATGCCATATATTCCTGTGGAGATTTTTACCTCACTTCAAAAACTCAACTACAGGATTAAGGCTGTCAGGCTTCTGTTAATGGTGCCAGTATCATACAACCCATCAGGTTTAATATTTTCTCATAGGGAATACACCGTTTAAGAAACAACATTTTTTGTGTGAGCAATTGATTTTAAACTAGTCAAACCATGTTAGACCATTAAATGTCAGCATTGTAATAAAATATGTCGGATATCGTTACAGCACCAGGCTTTTAATTTTCTAAATTTTCCAAATTTGGTCAGTTTAAGGCGATAATGACTCGTTGTAATCTAATAAATTGCTTTGCTCTAAATATTCACACTTTGCTTCAGAAATGTGACAAATGATATTTGTGGAGTTGAAAAGGACAGCTATCTTTGGTGGCTTGTTTTCAATAGCAATTCTTTTTCAATTTTGACAGGAATGGACCATAACGCCCTTGTTCGTACTTTAGAGACAACCATCATGCAGCCGGGAGTGCATCCATCCCTCGTCACTGTAAACTGGATTCCTAAAACAAGCAAATTATATTTTATAGAGTTCAGATTCGGAAATAATCAATTAATTTAACAATTAATCAACTTGATGATATCAACGACCTTGATTGATTTAATGTTTTATTAAGAATGCTGATTCAGACCTGTACATATATAGTAATTTGATTTTGTCATAAGAATGCAGATCTCGGCTCACACTAATATACAGAACATACAAGATATACAATGTAAATGTCAAAGCAAAGAAAACCAGATTTGGCATTAAAGCCCATTCAGATTTCATGTTTTTTTCCTGAAAAGATTTCCAAAGTTGTATCCTAAGCTATTTTGCACTTAAGCCTCACTTTATAATCAGAAACACATATAAAATATCATTCTTAAAGACTAATTTTGGTGACTTGTGTTACAATGTATATCTGCCATTTTGAATTGATGTCATCATTTTTTTCCATGTTATATTAAGTAATTGAATTTCCTTTTGAATATTTTCAAGACCAAACTAGAATGAAATTTATGATATTGCTCTCTTGTATTAGAGAATACATTCTTCACTGGAATAATTTGAAATAACCTGTTATACTTCCTGGTAATGGTTGAATCCTGAAGCCAAATATAATTTCAAAAGGATATTTATTGTGTCATAAATCATGAATGTAAAACCCAAGTTTGTACATGTAGCACTTGCTAAGTACAATTTGTTGGCAAATTTAGAGAACTACTTAAATTTTATATACCATTAACCAATAACTCTGAAAGTCATGTTTGCTGAAAATGTAACTGCCTTTAAATTTAAATTTGGTTTGATCTTTTTATTTCTTTTTTTTTCTGGGGTGGGGGGGGGGGGGGCTCATTTTGAGACAGAGAATAGAAGAGACTTATGAAATTTAAGATACTGATTGTTGAATTTGCTCACCAAGGCTCACAATAATAAAAGCTAAATCTCATGTGAAATAAAAACTTATGTAGGATATCTTGCATGTTGTATATGCTACGCTGTTGTCTGTGCAACCAAATTTTTAGCTCACCTGGTCCGAAGGACCAAGGTGAGCTTATGCCATACCGTTGCGTCCGTCGTCCGTCCGTCCGTCTGTCGTCTGTCGTCCGTCCGTCCGTCAACAATTGACTTCTTCTTCATAACCACACATCAGAATTTGACCAAATTTGGTCAGAAGCATCCCTATGGGTAGGGGACTCAAAATTGTACAAATGATGGGGCTGACCCCCCTGGGGGCCTCTGGGGCGGGGCCAAAAGGGGTCATTTGTGCGCTATTGATATAAACGACTTCTTCTCTGAAACCAAGCAATGGCTATCACTCATATTTGCCTGGTAGCATCACTATGGGGTGGGGATTCAAAATTGTACAAATGATGGGGCTGACCCCCAGGGGCCTGAGGGGCGGGGCCAAATGTGGTCAATCTGGCTATATTGATATAAACGACTTCTTCTCTGAAACCAAGCAATGCCTATTGCTCATATTTGCCTGGTAGCATCATTATGGGGTGGGGATTCAAAATTGTACAAATGATGGGGCTGACCCCCCAGGGGCCTGAGGGGTGGGGCTGAATGTGGTCAATTTGGCTATATTGATATAAACGACTTCTTCTCTGAAACCGAGCAATGCCTGTCACTCATATTTGCCTGGTAGCATCACTATGGGGTTGGGATTCAAAATTGTACAAATGACGGGACTGACCCCCCAGGGGCCTGAGGGGCGGGGCCAAATGTGTTCAATCGGGCTATATTCATATAATTGACTTCTTCTCTGGAACCAAACAATGGATATCTCTCATATTTTACTGGTAGCATCACCTTGGGGTAGGAATTTGAAATTGTACAAATGACGGGGCTGACCCCCTGGGGTCTGAGGGGCGGGGCCAAAAGGGGTCAGTTTTACAGAATTGATATAAACAACTTCTGCTCAAAAACTAAGCGATGGATATCACTCATATTTACCTGGTAGCATCACTATGGGGTGGGGATTAAAAATTGTACAAATGATGGAGCTGACCCCCCAGGGGCCTGAGGGGCGGGGCCAAAAGGGGTCAGTTTTACAGAATTGATATAAACAACTTCTGCTCAAAAACTAAGCGATGGATATCACTCATATTTACCTGGTAGCATCACTATGGGGTGGGGATTAAAAATTGTACAAATGACGGGGCTGACCCCCTGGGGTCTGAGGGGCGGGGCCAAAAGGGGTCAGTTTTACAGAATTGATATAAACAACTTCTGCTCAAAAACTAAGCGATGGATATCACTCATATTTACCTGGTAGCATCACTATGGGGTGGGGATTAAAAATTGTACAAATGATGGAGCTGACCCCCCAGGGGCCTGAGGGGCGGGGCCAAATGTGGTCAATTGGGCTATATTGATATTAGCGACTTCTTCTCTGATACCAAGCAATGAATATTGCTGATATTTGCCTGGTAGCATCACTATTGGGTGGGCATTCAAAATTGTACAAATGGTGAGGCTGACCTCCTGGGGGCCTGAGGGGCGGGGCCAAGAGGGGTCAATTTGGCTGAATTGATATGAACAACTTCTTCTCTGAAACTAAGCAAGGGTTATTGCTCATATTTGCCTGGTAGCATCCTTTTGGGTAGGGATTCAAAATTTTATAAAGGAAGGAACTGACCCCCACTCCCCCCGGGGTGCAGAGGGCGGGGTCAAAAGGGGTCAATTGGTTTAAACAACTTATTTTCTGAAACTAATTATATAAGTAATGGATATCACTCACATTTGTGTGGTAGCATCCCTATGGGTTTGTGCCAAAAGTTAATTTTATTTCATGGATTAATGCATTTTTTGACATAAAATCCTCAAGTACCCATATAAAATGCCTATGATATATTGACATAGCAATACCAGTGACAAATATACTTAATCATCATTCTTGTTTCATATCTCATGAAATCCAGGTGAGCGATACAGGCCCTCTGGGCCTCTTGTACTATGACCTAATCAAGCAATATGTTATGAATAGGTTATGTGGGATGAAAAAACCGTGGAACATGCAGAACTTGCTGACCTGTTTAATTATAACAATCACAGCCTGTCAGGAAGTCTTAATTATATAGGTGAGTATTTTGCTAAGCTAAACTTTTAGTGCAGGTTTGACCCTTGGCTTGCTATTATAGATTATATGCAAACAAAAACCCATTGAATATAAATGTTATATACAAATATATCGGTTATATACACACAAATACTCTTTGAATATATATAGATAATATACAAACAAATACCCAATAAAGGCATGTAATATATACATTGTATCTATATATAGATAATATACAAACAAATACCCATTGCATATGTAGATAATATACAAACAAATACCCATTTGATATACATATATAGATAATATACAAACAAATACCCATTGAATATATATAGATACTATACAAACAATAACCCATATTATATATATAGTACAATGTATATTGTACAAACAAATGTAAATAAGTGTTTACTGAAGAATATCTAAAAGTCACAGTTGCAGGAAATTTAATACCCTCAAACTAATAGCTAGAACTAAGCGTACAGCTAAAATATATTATAGGCCCACAAAATTAAACAACTATACACTGTACGATAACATACATATATAACAGTTTTTGTTTACACTACATGTACAGATCACAGATGTACTCACTTATTTAATCCAATATAGTAATTAGATATTCATGTTGTAACTAATGAAGACTTTTTGTTACAGACCAGATGCAGAAGGCACTGACAGCTGGGTGGGAGCTCCATTCTGAATCTGTGAGTGTTTCTGGATTATAAATATGTTTAAAAATTTTGGTTGACCTCTGCTTGTTTGTTCAATGATTCTGATAAACTTTCTTTAATGAAGTCCTTGGAGTGAATAGAGGCTTAGCATGGAAGGTAGTATTACCAGGTTAAGCATAGTTACAGTGTACTTCATTGCCAGTGAATTATTTTCACAAAATACAATAACTTTTGTAGGTTATGTTTAGTTCAGTGTTTACCTGTGTCTGACTTGTTAAGTGTAGGCTATGTTAAGTTCAGTGTTTACCTGTGTCTGACTTGTTAAGTGTAGGTTATGTTTAGTTCAGTGTTTACCTGTGTCTGACTTGTTGAGTGTAGGTTATGTTTAGTTCAGTGTTTACCTGTGTCTGACCTGTTGAGTGTAGGTTATGTTTAGTTCAGTGTTTACCTGTGTCTGACTTGTTGAGTGTAGGTAATGTTTAGTTCAGTGTTTACCTGTGTCTGACTTGTTGAGTGTAGGTTATGTTTAGTTCAGTGTTTACCTGTGTCTGACTTGTTAAGTGTAGGTTATGTTTAGTTCAGTGTTTACCTGTGTCTGACTTGTTGAGTTTAGGTTATGTTTAGTTCAGTGTTTACCTGTGTCTGACTTGTTGAGTGTAGGTTATGTTTAGTTCAGTGTTTACCTGTGTCTGACCTGTTGAGTGTAGGTTATGTTTAGTTCAGTGTTTACCTGTGTCTGACTTGTTGAGTGTAGGTAATGTTTAGTTCAGTGTTTACCTGTGTCTGACTTGTTGAGTGTAGGTTATGTTTAGTTCAGTGTTTACCTGTGTCTGACTTGTTGAGTGTAGGTTATGTTAAGTTGAGTGTTTACCTTTGTCTGACTTGTTGAGTGTAGGTTATGTTTAGTTCAGTGTTGTGTTTACCTGTGTCTGACCTGTTGAGTGTAGGTTATGTTTAGTTCAGTGTTTACCTGTGTCTGACTTGTTAAGTGTAGGTTATGTTTAGTTGAGTGTTTACCTGTGTCTGACTTGTTGCGTGTAGGTTATGTTTAGTTCAGTGTTTACCTGTGTCTGACTTGTTGAGTGTAGGTTATGTTTAGTTCAGTGTTTACCTGTGTCTGACTTGTTTAGTGTAGGCTATGTTTAGTTCAGTGTTTACCTGTGTCTGACTTGTTGCGTGTAGGTTATGTTTAGTTCAGTGTTTACCTGTGTCTGACTTGTTGAGTGTAGGTTATGTTTAGTTCAGTGTTTACCTGTGTCTAACTTGTTGAGTGTAGGTTATGTTAAGTTCAGTGTTTACCTGTGTCTTACTTGTTGAGTGTAGGTTATGTTTAGTTCAGTGTTTACCTGTGTCTGACTTGTTGAGTGTAGGTTATGTTTAGTTCAGTGTTTACCTGTGTCTGACTTGTTGAGTGTAGGTTATGTTTAGTTCAGTGTTTACCTGTGTCTGACTTGTTGAGTGTAGGCTATGTTTAGTTCAGTGTTTACCTGTGTCTGACTTGTTGAGTGTAGGTTATGTTTAGTTCAGTGTTGTGTTTACCTGTGTCTGACTTGTTGAGTGTAGGTTATGTTTAGTTGAGTGTTTACCTGTGTCTGACTTGTTGAGTGTAGGTTATGTTTAGTTGAGTGTTTACCTGTGTCTGACTTGTTGAGTGTAGGTTATGTTTAGTTGAGTGTTTACCTGTGTCTGACTTGTTGAGTGTAGGTTATGTTTAGTTGAGTGTTTACCTGTGTCTGACTTGCTTGACTGTAGGTTATGTTTAGTTGAGTCCCTTATCAATTTGCAGCATGGACTGCAATGCAGCATATGCTGCAATCATGCTGCTTTTATGCTGGCATCATGCTGCTAGTTTCACAGCATGATTGCAGCATGTGCTGCATAGCAGCATGGTACCATGCTTCTGTACAGCATGTACTGCAACCATGCTTTAAAAATTGAGGTAATTGAATATCTGAACTCTATCATGCTGCAATCATGCTTTGTCGACTTAGTTAATTTATCATATGAATTGTATCATGCTGCAACCATGCTGCAATAACTTTGTCATTTTAGACAGGATATGTACCATGCTGCAACCATGCTGCAATAACTTTGCCAGTTTGGATATCGAATTATATCATGCTGCAATCATGCTGTGTGGACTTAGTAAATTTATCATATGAAATGCATCATGCTGCAACCATGCTGCAATAACTTTGGCATTTTAGATAGGATCTGTACCATGCTGCAACCATGCTGTATTAACTTTGCCATTTTAGATACAAACTGTACCATGCTGCAATTATGCTGTATTAACTTAGTTAATTTAATGAACTGCACCATTCTTTCATGTATTAACATGACTGTTGAAGTTGAAATGTGTATATGCTTGGCCATTCTGTATTAGCTTAAAAGGGCATTCCTTTGTTTGGACATCACAAAATTTCTGTGGGTGAAATGTAGGTCCAAGCGAGGATCCAAAATCTAGGACCAAATTTCCCAGGTACCAAGATTAACCAAAACAATTATTAATTAATAAAATAAGATACAGAAAATTAACAAAAGTTGGTATTAGATATTTTAGTATCTTTTTTTTAATTTTGAATAAAATATAGAAAATTTCCAGGTATCAATGGTGATAACAAAATAATTTTTAAAAACATGTTTGTGTTGCAGAATTTCCTTTTTATACTTGATCAGTACCACACATATTTATTTAAAATTCAATAACAATTATTTTAATTAAGTATTTCGTTTATAAGTATGTTCTTTGTTAGTATAACGGTTCACAGCTTTTAAATGTGATATTTTGTCAGCTTTCACTTGTAGTTCTATCTCAGAAGGAATTAACTTAAACATTGATGAATGTTGCAAGTTAGTACATTCGTGTGACGACTTAAAACTCATCCCTATAAAAATTTCATTCAAATTTTCAGAGTTTAGATCGTTTTTTGAAGAACCAGTATATTGACTTTTGCTTCGATTATACACTTTTTATCGGAGATAGAATCAGTCACTTTATCCAAACACTGACATAAACCAAGACGTTGCCATTTACCATGCACCAGCTTACTACCAGGTAGCCATACATGTAACATGTTCGCCAAAACAAAATCGGGGTCACTCTACCAACAGTTACACATGTGCTTGGAATAACGCTTTTAATTCAATCAAATAAGATTAAAATCACCTGCTCTTTGTCTTTGTATCGCATACTTTCTGGATATATGCGGTGTTAAGATTACATCTGATAATAGCATACGAAATCACGTCGTGTTTGACACAACATTCATCGCTATAAACTCCAATAAACATGTGTCGAACTGATGTTGTCACTCGGACGCTTCCTTGTAAAACGTATATTGAAGTTAAGCGCTGTGATGATCTCGACCTCGACATGAGTTTACTAACAACAGACGATATTCCCGTACTTTAATCTGAATTATTTGAAATCGTGAACATAAAAAGAAAACGTGCATTGGTCGGTTCCTCGTCTGAAAATACATCCATATTAAACAATAGGCGTATGACAGACGAGGCCAAAACCTCTGGTCAGATTACATGTTTATCGTTCGGTTCACCTATGACCTCGTTTGTTTACCTTGCTCCCGAGATGTGACGAGAGTGCTCCTCGAGCTCGTGCGATCTAAATGTGCACGATGCAAGTATTAAATACTGTAATATTTATCTTAAAAGTATGACACAATAGAAGTTTATGATTTAGAATAAAAAACACGCACAAGTAAAAATGAATCGTGTTAATCTCTGGCAGTAAAATATTTATCCCATGATGCAACACACACGAGTTTAGCGGGAAGTCTGATAGCCATGTTTGAATTCACCGGATGTTTATTTCCAGAAGAAAAGTATAAACAAACACGACGATAGCCTAAAAACGAAGTTTGTTTCCCGTCTTACTGAAGAAGATCGACTTACTTCAAGTTACCGACGAATGAATATCAGCTTTCTCGTTGTTTTTGACGACCGATGCATATTTTTACCGACAAACATCGTTACGAGACAGGGTAAGTTTTAATTATATAATCTTCTTCACGTTCTGACATCGTTTCACATTATACGACGATGAATTTGATATGGATCTATTCATATCAATAATACCTAATTATTTATTTTTCAGGATTTTGATGATTAATTTATCACAGATTACACGGCCGAAGGAAACGCAGTACCGATCCATGTGTTACAATCGTAAGTTTTCAATTTTATTTATTTATTATTAACGATCTTCAGCCCGACTTTAATTGCATTTTTTCCCCACTCACACAACCCTTGTTATGATTATGACGTACATACGTATTCACAAACAATGGTGAGGAAAATTTGTGTTTTGGATAATGAAACCTTTCGTGAAAGATCTTTACCTCCACATTCTTTTGAGGATCGATGTTTGCAGATTATTGCATCAAATTGAAACGATTAAATGAAATAGGTGAATTAAGATGAATTATAAGTAAGTAACATTGTTTTATGTATAGTATATTGCAGTTTCACATTGATATGAACTGATGGAGAATTCGGGAGTAGCTTGATTTAATTAATAATTAAGTCATCCTGGCAAGTTTTATTTTGTAGCTTTGTGTGCACGTGGCTGGCTTAAATTTTCTTGATAAAAAGGCTTCCAAAGCAAACATAATGAAAATGATAGCAAAGTGATCATGAAAAGTACATAAGTTAAATACATACATTATCTTCAAAAACTTGATAATTATTCTAATTTTGAAATAAAAGAATATTCTAAAAGTCTTTCTTTCTTCCAACAGAGACTGAGTCTGCATGCAGTACATTCTGGAATGAGGAACATCGCATGCATTGTGGTCCAAATTGATGGCATTGACTTAACACAAAGCAGAAAGGAATGAAGAGAAATTAAGAAGTTTATGTTTCACATTAATTAAGATTATTCGAGATATGTTATCTGTCGAGGTATACAACATTTCCTTTCATAATAAAAGTGTAAACATTAATATATATACAAAAAAAAATCATGTATATAATCTAAAAATCCTTGTTAGTTATTTGTTGTACTAGCAAAAAATATAATAGTCGTCTCAAGCTTGGTTGTATTGAAATCCTCGGGGACAGTGACAGAGATATATCACTACAGTACGTGCTACATCAAACAACACACCATTGTTCAAATTGTCAATCAACATTTCATTTAGTCAGTATTTAGAATTGATTCCAACATTATGATAATCTTTTCACAGTTTATTAGAAATAATGTTAAATTCGATAGAAGAAGTCTTCGACTGTTGCTTGTTTTTGTTTATTTTAAGTTCACAGACACACATGAAAACAGTTTCCAGTACATCTGGGCTACTTCGAGGAAACTACGTATACTGTCTGAAATCAGTCTTGTGCGTCGACGACAAAATGTATACATATCCTACTTTAACTCTGCTGGAAAATATTATTTTGTACTATTTTCCTACTATTTTAGAAGAAAACAACAGAATTATAAATACATACTGTAGTATGTACTGACATTGAACTTGTATATCTTGCTGACTATTTTTGTTGAAACAAACCACTTCTAGCTAGGATGAATTGATATTAGTTGTATTTGAAAATTGTACTAGAAAAAGATAGCTGTGTTGTGTATGTGATGGAAGTTTTGAGAAAAAGAATATAAGAGGCAAATAAAGTAAGTACCATGGGTAAATTAGAATTAAAATTTGTTTTGTCACATTCTCATTTCATTGATAAGTTTTAAATGTTTGAACTAGAAAAAACAGCCTGTATGAAAAGTTTTATACCATGTTAATTACCAAATAAAATGTAATACAAAAGTATTCTTCAAGTTTTTATTGCATGATTTTAATTGATTTTGTAAACCATGCTGCCATGAAGCATGATTGAAGCATGATCCCAGCATAATTTGCATAATTGAAACATGCTGGGATCATGCTGCAGACCATGCTGGGATCATGCTGCAGACCATGCTGGGATCATGCTGCAAACCATGCTGGCATCATGCTGCAGACCATGCTGGCTTCATGCTGCAGACCATGCTGGGATCATGCTGCAGACCATGCTGGGATCATGCTTCACAGACCATGCTGGGATCATGCTGCGGCCATGCTTCCTTAAAGCATAAATGCAGCATGATCCCAGCATAATTTGCATAATTGAAACATGCTGCAATCATGCTTTAACTAGTAAGAATATATAGTGAGGTAAATTAGGCACCATGCTGCAGTCATGCTTCATTCATGCTGCAATTCCATGCTGCATTCATACTGCATCTATGCTGTGATCATGCTGCAAATTCATAAGGGGTGTTTACCTGTGTCTGACTTGTTGAGTGTAGGTTATGTTTAGTTCAGTGTTTACCTGTGTCTGACTTGTTGAGTGTAGGTTATGTTTAGTTGAGTGTTTACCTGTGTCTGACTTGTTGAGTTTAGGTTATGTTTAGTTCAGTGTTTACCTGTGTCTGACTTGTTGAGTGTAGGTTATGTTTAGTTGAGTGTTTACCTGTGTCTGACTTGTTGAGTGTAGGTTATGTTTAGTTCAGTGTTTACCTGTGTCTGACTTGTTGAGTGTAGGTTATGTTTAGTTCAGTGTTTACCTGTGTCTGACTTGTTTAGTGTAGGTTTTTTTTAATTGAGTGTTTACCTGTGTCTGACTTGTTGAGTGTAGGTTATGTTTAGTTGAGTGTTTACCTGTGTCTGACTTGTTGAGTGTAGGTTATGTTTAGTTGAGTGATTACCTGTGTCTGACTTGCTTGACTGTAGGTTATGTTTAGTTGAGTGTTTACCTGTGTCTGACTTGTTGAGTGTAGGTTATGTTTAGTTCAGTGTTTACCTGTGTCTGACTTGTTGAGTGTAGGTTATGTTTAGTTCTGAATCAGTGTTTAACTGTGTCTGACTTGTTGAGTGTCATTTATGCGAGGGAGCATACTTTATTTATATTTCCAGTCAAGCAGAGGCAGTTTTCACCAGTTTTCACCAGGTTGAGGCAGTTACTGTTGTCATCGTCAATATTTTCATGAGTTTTGAAATGTTTTGTGTAATAGAAATATGAATATCATGTCAAGGCTTAGACATTCATTGATAAATAAAAAAAATCATTTAAAATATTTAACTAACATGCGGGCAAATATCTTTGTCTAAGTTGACAAAGACCATGGCTGTTGTTGAAAATTTAACCCTTTACTTGTTTTGATGTTTCAGAAATATATGATTGTTCTAGAGGAAGAGATTGTCCTGGCTCCTGACTTTCTTTCCTTCCTTGGTCAAAGTTTGGTTGTAGTGGACTCTGATGCTACACTTCTGGGGGTGTCTGCCTGGAACTACAACGGTTAGTTTAATTAAGGCAGTATGCTACCTTACACATCTCCTGAGATTAGAGTTGTCTTCCTTGAACTTTTATTAATGAGAATAATTTCTTATTTAAGAAATAATTAATGATGACTCGTGTATTGTTGCAGGATATACAACGAGGACGAGGATATTTTGCAATTAAATTAATAACAAAGGCCACAGGCCTGGGTTTATTAATTAAAATTGCAAAATATCCAAGACCGAGTTGTATATCCTCCAACAATACATGAGTCAAAGTTGATTATTTCTATTCTACCATGTACTGTTTAGTTCTGAGATCTACCTCTTTCTAATAGAAAAACGGCAAAGAAACCCCGGGAAAACCTTGTAATTTATTTCTTGAGTATTGCATTATTTTGTTGATAAAATTTATATTTCTTTACTGGCACTACGGTACTACAAATTACAATCAAGAACATCTATCATATGACATTGATTTTGAAAATTAAAAAAAAAGGGATGAAAAAAATGGCGGCCTTCGTAGGATTCGAACACGCGTCGTTTGAGAAAAGACTAACCCATTAGCCCCCTCAGCTACAATAACCGTACTATTCCAGAGTGAATATTAGATACATAACATTGTAACAGCCGTGACTCACAAGCGTGTATTATTGACGCAAGCGTGTATTATTGGAAAATAATACATGGTTTTAAACCAATCAAAACTATCGTTGCATAGCAAACATGGTAGAATTCATAGTTGTTTGTTTTGGTGAAATATTCATTCATTAATTATCAAATGATGGTATTTTAATTAGCCTCTTCTTTAATAATCAATATGGAACACATGAAGAAAGATGAGATGTTGTGACATTGGTAACTCCATTTCAAAAGAGTTTCATGTACCTGTACATGTTACTCAACCTTTTCTTTTGGTAATTACTCTCTGGTATGATCTAATTAGTAGTGCTGTGTATTAAACTGCTGTAATTAATTCTAAAAGGCAATGAAATCAAAATTGTAAGTTTCAATGGTGCTTTGATCTCAACTGAATATTAAAATATTGTAAATTATAATGTTTCACTGAACAATCTGTATTTACCATATTTATCTGCAAATAAGCCCACAGGGCTTTTTCTCCCCAGTTTGGGATTGGGCATTTTTGTCTCATTTTGGGAAGAAAAATGGTGAATCGGGAAAGAGTTTTCAGGTGTTAACTGCTAATTTTGGAATATGGCCTAAATAGGAAATAATTTCAATTGGAAATGGGGCCCTTTATCAGCTTCAAAAAGCCATTAGAAAAAGCCTTGGCCCATGTCCACAAATAAGCCCTATCTTCATTTTTTTGCAGAATCATCAATTCTAAAAATTAGGAAGCTAAAAGTGGTTCACAATTAAGCCTTCCCAGACTTCAATACTAAACTTTAACACTAGGGGAGGGGGGCTTATTTGAGGATAAATATGATTTGTCCATAAGTTGTACTTTTTGTTTTGAAGCACCGTGGTTGATTAATAAGATAAGTTATAGAATAAGAGAGTTTAGTGATTTGATTGTTTAGGTTATGACACGACTTCTGGAGACAGGACCCTTGCATATCGAGTTGAAGAGTTTCCTGGACTTGGATTCCTGCTGAAGCGAAGTGTTTACGACACTTATATGAAAAACCGCTTGTCCATCTGTTGCGTAGGAAGGTATACAAACATTTTATATCTGCCAGCCTCTTGCATTTTCCATCAAATATAATTTTTACGACTGCCTTTTGACAAAGTAAAGTACATCAACTATTGTCTAATTTAAGCTTCAAAGCCTCCATCCCATTTGAGAAAAAACAGTAAAGAATTGGCAATAACAATAGATTTTACTGATAATGAATGCCTAGCTAGGTTTAGGGTAAATAATTGTGAGTCTGACCCTTCCGATCCTTCCAGATAGCTATGAAGATCATAAGCGTTGCAAATATGATCATATTGGATTTTCAAAAAGTCACCAGATATTATCACTATATTGCATCAATAATAGTTTATTATCACAATTACAAAATTTATTGTCTAATTACAAATTAATGAACCATATCAAACTCCTTAATCAAAAATTCTCTTAATAAAGATACATTTTAAATGCAGATAATTGTAATTTAAAGTATTGACATATTTAAGTATTGACATATTTAATATGATCATCCTAATCAGTAAAGGTGTGAGGCCTGTCAGTCTCTATGCTATAATTATAGTGTACACAGCCAATAGATATACATGTAACACTATGTAGGTATGTTGAAGTTTGTGTATGTGATTCTTTATATGTGTTTTTATCACTCCTTGATATAGTGCTATACATGTACATCACAACTTTTAATGCTGCCACACAGGCCCATAGGGACCTTAGTCAGCCATAAGGCTAACACACTACCAAATGTTGCCTCCATAAAGTCAATTATGCAGTCAAACCTGCATATATAATGAAGGCCACTCAAGGGGGAAAGGTGGCCTTTATAGAAAGGTGACCTTTGTAGACAGGTGGCCATTGTAGACAGGTGGCCATTGTAGAAAGGTGGCCTTTGTAGATGGGTGGCCTTTATAGACAGCAGGCCTTTATAGAAAGGTGGCCTTTGTATAGACAGGTTGCCTTTGTAGACAGGTTGCCTTTGTAGACAGGTGGCCTTTGTAGACAGGTTGCCTTTGTAGACAGGTGGCCTTTGTAGACAGGTGGCCTTTGTAGAAAGTTTGCCTTTGTAGACAGGTGGCCTTTGTAGACAGGTGGCATTTGTAGACAGGTGGCCTTTGTATACAGGTGGCCTTTGTAGACAGGTGGCCTTTGTAGACAGGTTACCTTTGTAGACAGGTTACCTTTGTAGACAGGTGGCCATTGTAGACAGGTGGCCATTGTAGAAAGGTGGCCTTTGTAGATGGGTGGCCTTTATAGACAGCAGGCCTTTATAGAAAGGTGACCTTTGTATAGACAGGTTGCCTTTGTAGACAGGTTGCCTTTGTAGACAGGTGGCCTTTGTAGACAGGTTGCCTTTGTAGACAGGTGGCCTTTGTAGACAGGTGGCCTTTGTAGAAAGCTTGCCTTTGTAGACAGGTGGCCTTTGTAGACAGGTGGCCTTTGTAGACAGGTGGCCTTTGTAGACAGGTTACCTTTGTAGACAGGTTACCTTTGTAGACAGGTGGCCTTTGTAGACAGGTGGCCTTTGTAGATCGGTGGCCTTTATAGACAGCAGGCCTTTATAGAAAGGTGGCCTTTGTATAGACAGGTTGCCTTTGTAGACAGGTTGCCTTTGTAGACAGGTGACCTTTGTAGACAGGTGGCCTTTGTAGACAGGTTGCCTTTGTAGAAAGTTGGCCTTTGTAGACAGGTGGCCTTTGTAGACAGCAGGCCTTTATAGAAAGGTGTCTTTTGTAGACAGATGGCCTGTATGCCTTTATATAGAATGAAATGTGTTGCACCAGGAAGCTGATCAGTTGCATGGCCTTAATAGCTAGACAGGTATATGTTTTACAGACTCTGAGGTGCATGCATGACCTTTTGGTTTGACTGTATCTGCAAATTTTCTTTATTTTAGCCTCATACATTTGGTAGTACAGACTTCACTATTTGTGTAAGAACTATAAATGTGGCATATCAACTGTTTTTGGAATTTTCTTTAAAATACTTTAAAATAATCATGCATTTCTGAGTTGATGAAATAAAAGAGCAGTTAAAGCATTGATAAACTATATACTGTAGTTGGAAGAAATCCAAGCTATATTTGTTGACAATTCATGAATGTCACACCATTAATTCCCATACAAATCCATCCACTACTAGTAAACGACTAAAACTCCTTATCATTACAAATTTTTTTTTATCTTCTGCAATTCCCAGAGTTTGGGAGGACTGGGGATTAGCTGGAGATGATGTTGTTGGTGAAATCCTTATACCAGACGTTTCGCGCATTTACCGTCAGCCGTACCAAACCTGGAATACTGATGAAGATTACCTGACTGAGCTTTTCAACAAACCAAGGCTTACCAATATGTAAGTTTATGCATGTGATTAAAATACATGAATCTTTAAATGGTGAACAGTTACTGCAGGCATTAATATTTTAGTGGTAATCTTATTTTAGCGCGTTTTCACATTTAAAGCATTCTGCTAATTCATGATTGCACTAATTATTCTTTTTTTTTTATATTGTTTTCAATGGCAAGCATTTTGAGGGTGCCAATTCATTATTACACTTTAAGCATTTAAGTTTGGTTATGCAGTAAAATTTAAGTTCACAAAAATATATATGTTTATATCTCGGGCAAAGGAGTGAGAAAGGTTAGGTAATTAGATGGATGTAATTAAAGCACGCTGGCTTATCTTTATGGAGGGTTATTTTGAAAATACAAAGACTTAATGAAATGTCATATACATGGTCAAGTATAAAAAAACGCCATATATATGGTCCAGTATGAGAAACATCATATGCATGGTCAAGTATGAGAAACATCACATCATGGTCAAGAATGAAAATCCAAATACATGGTCAAGTATGAAAAATGTCACATCATGGTCAAGTATGAGAAACATCATATACATTGTCAAGTATGAGAGAGGTAATCTACATTGTCAAGTATGAGAAAGGTCATATACATGGTCAAGTATGAGAAATGTCATATACATGGTCAAGTATGAGAAATGTCATATACATGGTCAAGTATGAGAAAGGTCATATGCATGGTCAAGTATGAGAAATGTCATATACATGGTCAAGTATGAGAAAGGTAATCTACATGGTCGAGTATGAGAAACATCATATACATGGTCAAGTATGAGAAATGTCATATACATGGTCAAGTATGAGAAAGGTAATTCTACATGGTCGAGTATGAGAAACATCATATACATGGTCAAGTATGAGAAACATCATATACATGGTTGAGTATGAGAAAGGTCATATGCATGGTCAAGTATGAGAAACATCATATGCATGGTTGAGTATGAGAAACATCATATACATGGTCAAGTATGAGAAACATCATATACATGGTCAAGTATGAGAAACATCATATACATGGTTGAGTATGAGAAAGGTCATATGCATGGTCAAGTATGAGAAACATCATATACATGGTCAAGTATGAGAAACATCATATACATGGTCAAGTATGAGAAACATCATATACATGGTCAAGTATGAAAAAGGTAATCTACATGCTCGAGTATGAGAAACATCATATGCATGGTCAAGTATGAGAAATGTCATATACATTGTCAATTATGAGAAACATCATATACATGGTTGAGTATGAGAAACATCATATACATGGTTGAGTATGAGAAACATCATATACATGGTTGAGTATGAGAAACATCATATACATGGTCAAGTATAAAAATACCTATAGAATGAGTTTATGTTCGCCCACAACTAGATTTGTATCATTTGTAATGTCTTGTTCTTAGTAATGGAGCCCACCACTCCACTCCTCCTCAATACTTCATTCTGATTAGAACCTTGTCTAATTTGACCTGATGGGTACCTTGCTACTATATGTCCAAGCTATCATGTTTCAATGTTGTAGCATATAACTTTTAATGACCCCTTAAGTGTCATCACTATAATTATATGAAGCCCTGTACTATCTGACCTTTGCTGTTGTGAAGGCTTATAAATCAATCAATCTATGTTTCAGAGAGGCTGGGATGAACCTGAAGGGCTTGTCTCGCTTAATGGACAGTAGCTATGACAGCTTACTTCATAAAACAATCGAATCGGCAGGGATCATCACTGTCGATAAGCTAAAGAAATGTATCACTGGAAAAGAACAGTTGTTATATGTGCCAGCTGAAATTAAGTGAGTTTAATTTTCTTAGCAAATTATTTGTAAAATTTTGAATTTTACCCTGTTAAAGATGCATTTTGAGTAGTGAATTTGGTCATTAGTTGCTAAATCTGAGGTTTGAACAAAGGTGAGAGTTACACAATTTTAAGCTCCAAGCCTGAACAGGATGTGGCAAACATGATGTTTAAAAACTACCATGAACAACCCTTGACACCTAGCCATTCATTTCATGCTAATTTCTCAATAATTTTATATGGTTAAAGGGTACAATATTAAGGGGACATTGCCTTGATTTTTTTTATGTCAACTAATCAATATTATTACCTTTAGAAAAATCACTCATTTATTATGTCTCCGATTCGAACGAAGGGATATGTCCTGTATTTCATCATGTAGTACTGGTTCTTCTAAGAAAACAATTCTTGTCCTGGCCTTAGCTTCCAAAGCAATGATAATATCTAGACCAGACTGGCAGTATACTTGTATTACCTGAAGCCAAAGTGCAGACCTCAAGGTCGAAGGTCAAATAAGTGCTATATTTTTCAGTCACTCTTGTTTGGTGTTTAAAGATATCTTAGTGAAAATGGATGTACACCTTAATCACATACTGATTAAGTGTAATGCTGTGTCATTAGATCATTGCAACCTTGACCTCATGGTCAAAGGTCAAATAAGTGTAAGTTTTGTCCAGGCCATAGCTTCTTAAATATTGAATATATCTTGATGAAACTTGCAATTCTTGAAACCAATGTGCAATTCTTTGCTGTAAGGATGCTTAAACATTAGTTCCAAGGTCAGAATCAATAGAAAGTACTGTTTTTTCTAATCATTTCCTCTCCAGAGATAACTTTTAAACTGCCTAAAATATCTCAAAGAAAGGTTGTTTTTTTATGATCAAAATATAAAAACTTTTCAGATGCCACCAAGTTCAAGTTCTTTATTACTCTGAACTAATTAGCTCGTCAAGGTAACAATTCCAACCTATTTACCCAAACTTGTCAATTTGTTAGGGTTTTTTGTAGAAAGTAATTCCACTAATTTGTGCACACTTAGATTTGTTACATAATACCTTTTCAAAATGTATTTCTTAAATTTGCAAAACAAGGACACACTAATACAAAATGGAACTCGTCTTCAATATCATTCATGTCACATAAATGATAAACTCTTTGGTGTCGCTCAATGTTATGATAGCTGTATACCTTTTTCAATTTAAGAGTGTGTGAAGATAGTCAAATTTTACAATTTCTTTCAAACATTCAACTGATACCAGCTTTTGAAGATTATTCTGTAAACTATAACTGTTATACAGAAGTTGTTATTTTTGTATTTATTTCATTTTTCAAGTTTTTCAGCAAAGCATAATACAAAAATATAGCACATACACTCGCACATGAAATCATAATTACATCACATATATGATATCATCATCATCATCATCATCATCATCATCTTCAAGGAAAGTTGCTGTTTACCTTTATCGCTCAACTGACAAAATGCAGTGCTCTTTCATTGGATCATTGCGACCTGGAGCTCAAGGTCAAAGGTCATTTGAGTGCAAAAATTCAATGCCTTAAGTAAGGGATAAGGGAGACAGAATTGTGTTCACAAAAACAATCTCTAGTTTATTTATTGGTAATTGGGTAGTAATGGCCATACCAGCCCATCGATACAATATTGATTTAAAGCACATTGATTTCAGCAGGAAATGGCGGGTAATGGCCATAGGGGATACAGATTTAAATGGTCTTTCATTTAAAAGGACTTATATTATTGGGTTATTAATGTCATAAACAATATATATACATATGTATATATGTTTTATTTATATATGTATATGTATATTAAAAGCAGTTTAATTGCCCTTAATCTATTAAAATGTTTATGTGTGAATCAATGTGTTTTTAATTACCATATTTACTTAATGGGGTTACATCAATGTATATATGCTATACCATTGAAATACCAACTAGCGTTCATGTTATGTTTTAATGGCTTTATGGTAGCTTAATGAGAATTTAATGAAATGTTAACAGTATTTTATTTAGTGTTCCATTTTGTAGTGATATTTCATGTCCCTTGTTTCATTTTGAATGTCATTGCACAAGCATTTCTTGGGACAGTGATGAAAATCTAATTATCTTAAAGTCAGCTATCACAATTATATCTTGGATGAGATTGTTTCAAGGTGCCAAGGTCAAGGTCACAATTACTATTTATAGAAAATCGTCTAACAATCAGAAACATGAAGTAATTAATTTGGCTTAAATTCAGACACAACTAAATCATAACATTGTTTCAGATATTATGTGACTGCATGCCTTCCATTTTGTTATCATTTTAAGGTCTGACATATGTATTTTGATGATTTGAATTTTCTTTACAGATCAGTATTTGCTGTTTATTTCGAGCAGTCCGGTCCTCAAGACTATTCCCTTTTGAATCAATTATGTCATTGTTTTGGTTTATATTCCGTCAAAGGCAAAAGGCCCAGAAACCTACATAAAGGCATAATAAGGTAAATACTCATTTTTCATGCTAGTGATGCAGACCCTTTTGGCCTCTTGTTCATGATTGTGATGCGATTTCAATAACATTTACATACCCGGGTAATACTTTATAAACCAGAAAATACTTTTTAATTAATTTAATATCTTATTGTTTTTATACTCCTGCCATGAAATGGGGGACATATAGTGTTACCAATGTCCATCCCGTCCCGTCCCATCCTGTACCGTCCCAATGCAATTTATATAACTAGCTACTCTCAGGAACTGCTGAGGTTTCAGGGTGTCAAGTGGCAGCGAGGGCATTTATGTCTTACAGACATTTTCTAGTTTCTATTATCGACTGTTAAGATTGTACAAAAGACATACAAGCTATTTGCACCTTTCAAACTGGAAATTAGACATTTAATTTAGAGCCAAAAGTTTACTGTATGATATTGGTGTTTTCGACCTTCTGGGACTTGTTAGTGATAAGGGCCTGAAGTGGTGATGAAAGGAGGCACCTAAAAGCAATATTTGAAAATTTGCCAAAATCTTGATGCAACAGACTCATAATTCAATTAAGCATTGATGTCATTTTTGAAATAACTGTGTGAATCCGCGTAGCGGATTCTTACAGAAGTTTGCAAACAAAATTTGTTTCATACCCCGATGAAACTAAACAAAAATTGACATCAACTCTTAAAATTAATTTTTGAAAATGATTTTCTAATTTAAAACATGTTTTATGTACAATTTTACTGGTTTTAAATGGGATTCTTTTTCTCAATGTCAATTGTCATATTGTGACGTCACATTTTTCGCACCATTCTCGGAATTTCTTTCATAGCAGAATGAAAAGAATTTTTCGACCAATCACATTTGAGTATTTACCATGAAAACAAAGAAAAAATAATTATTAATTAATACAATGTAATAATAATTTAGAGTTTTATATACTGCTTATCTTAGCAATGTAGCAGTCTCAAATCACTTCAAAACTTATCACCCAATACCCGTGGTTAATTGTCCTTTAGCAACAAGTCAATGTCTTTCTCAACTCACTGGGGAGCATACAGCCGGAGCTGCCATTTTGGGGCTATCAGCTTAAACATACATTGACAATTCTTGCACTGTCCTATCACATACTCATTTACAGCTGAGTCGACTGGAAAACAACAGAGTAAAGTGTCTTGTTCAGTGATATACAAGGCGCCGGTACCAGACTGGAACTAACGAACCTTCGATCACATAGCTCTGTGTCCTACCACTAGGTCACTGGCCTCTTCATTTACTCTTCAGTGGCATCTTTCCCTGTAAATGTTTTGATAGTTAACTTATTTGCTACAATCCTTCCTTCATTTTTTATTCTTTTTTGTTATCAATTTAATAGTTCAAAGTCTGTTTACTTTATCAGTGATATGATTGTATTTTGGTGATTAATTTTGCACTTTTCCTGTGTCTGTGATTAACTGATATTGTTGAATAATGTATATTCATATCTGTCAATGTTGACTTTGACAGATGTTAGAACGTCCACACAACCAAGATTCAAAAGGATGTATGCAAAAATTTGACAAGACATGTGTACATGGCATAATCATTAAGACAAATATAGGCAACATTTTTTAATTTTTAGGGATAAATGATTAAATAAAACATACTGATCTGACAATTACTGGACAGAAATTGACAGCTAGCACAGCAATATATTAGACTAGAACTTAATCTATTCAATACTTCATTAATTTTGTACACATACCAGACTCTCTTGAAACCAATAAGTGAGATAATTAGAGTTCACTATATGAAATTTTGATCTTTGATTATTTTATTCACACTTTAAAAATAAGGAATTTAGATAGGATTGGTTTTTGTAGATATAATAACCTTTTAAATTACACTGCAATACATACTTATGTATATTATACTTTCATTAATGAAAAAAGAAAAGGAAATTAGATCAAAACACTTTTTAATTATTATGATACTCATTAAAATTTGAAAATGTACACTGTATATATGAGTGATATTCATAATTGTACCCACAGAATGTGACATAATTACATTGTATGACTTTTCTCTGATAATATTTGATTTGAAAATCGTTTTCAAAGTGAGTGAGTTTTAAGTAGGCGTTATATAAGTGGACTGTTCATGAAATATTAACTTTAATGTTGATTAAGGAACGGATGGAAATGGAGAATTCTTATTCTGATCAAGCAGCATCCATTTTGTAATTTGTTATAAAAGAATTTTACACATTTTATGCTAGGATTGAGATGTATCCAATGTAATCTTACCATTGCAGACACACTGTAGCTATCATCCTTCAGAGAATCATTAAAAATGATAATCAAATAAAAATAGCACTTTCTGACAATATCCTATAAAATGTAAGATTACAGATCCACAGTAAAAAGAACTCATCCCAAATTAATCACATCAAAATACGTAATAGCAATTTTTACAGTCAATCGTAATTACATTAAATTATAACATACAATTGTAATTCTGAGTCTATGGCTAGTACAATCAAAGCATTACCACAACAATGCATATAATGCCTAGGAATTATTGTTCATTATATATATACAGTCATGTGTATGAAAAGAGTATTTTTCACATTGTCCTCTTTAAAATAAAGAAGAAAGAAAGACACCAACATCAGCCTGTTTAACTTTTCAGATGCAAAATAGCATACTGTAAATCACTTAGATTTCGCAAATACAACACTACTTCATATTGTGAACTTATCTTGCAAATCCAAGGCTTTCTGAATGCAGATCTATAGGAATTACTTCAGTTATGGACTATACTGCAAGACTCCTATATCAATAACCAATAGCTTGGCTGTTATATCTAGGTGTTAGTTTTGTGAAGGATTTGATTTCATGATTGACTTTCTTTGCTATTAGTGTGAAAATAAATACTATGCGAAAAATAAGGGATAAACAGTAGAATGCCTCTTGATATCTTAAGTACGATAAAACGATGATCTACAAAGGGAGAATGGCTTTTAAAAGGTTGTTCAATTGTGGTTTGGCCAATCAGATGAAGTATTTTTCATTTTCTCTTCATTCTAATATGGTATCTTTGTACATTTTATGAAAAGGAAATATTTCAAATTTATTGTTTCCACTTTTATCTAGTAAATGGTCGCATAATTACATTTTTTAGTATCATTTAGTTACATATGTAGCGTATATCTGGACTAGATAGATTATCGGTGACCTGAGGTAGCTCACTTGGAAGAATGTCAGTCTATGGTTCTGAGGGTCCCGGGTTTGAACCACGATCTGGCCTCTGTTTCTCTTTCTCCTGTTACAAAATTAGCGAGCTTGCCAACCCTTTGTAAAGTACTGGGAGTATAGGCTTAGATAGGGGAAACCTAAGCTTGTGGTCTTCGGTAGCGAAGACTTGAAAAAAAAGGGAAGGAATGTAGAGTAACTGGGCTGGATCGATCATCGGTCCAACTGAAGGTAGCTCAGTTGGTAGAGTGTCCTTCTAGAGCTTGGAGGGTCCTGAGTTCGAATCCTCAGGTCTGGCTGCTACATTTTCTCTTTCTCCTGGACCATCCTGGGTATCTAATTATTTCCAGTTTCTCCAATGTAATATTCCTTGTATATCATATATATGTAATGTATGTGTATATAGTGCTTATATTGTTATCTTAATTAGCTCTACATTAATTTATAGACTGCTTACAAAACTATTTTTCTTTAGACCATACTTATATCTGTGTATATCGGTGTCAAACAGTCAATATTTATCCTAGTAATATCATGATAGTTGTGGGAAAATCCCAGTATGTTACAATTCCTTTGTAGTCTTGTTCAGAAATTACAAATTGATTGGCTGATCAATATTCTAACTTTGCTGGGTCCTGTACCCTTCCTCCATAATATTTGTTTGTGAGCTTATGCAATGGTGTGGCCTCCCTCGACTATCCATTCAGTGTCAACTTTTCCTTTTTCAACAACTTCTTGAGAATCTCACTAACCCAGAGGCACATTATCATGATATTGGGCCAGTAGCATGCTGGCCTTGAATGTTTGTTCAAATGGATTTGCCAAATCTGCTTTCAAGGTCACAGGGGATCAAATGTGTTAAAATCTTTTTTACAGTAACCATTTTCTATTCCAAACATCTAATCTACTGGAGCATATGTTGCATAATGTTTCGATACATGTACAACCACTTTTCCTTAAATGACCTGTGAAATAATTACTCATAAAGACTGCTTCAGAAGATGGAGTGATTGTTTAACTAAAACTAATTCCAATGTGTCTGTCATCTACAGATATGAACATGCTGAAGACATGACAATTTTCTGTGTAAAGCTTGTCCCTTGTGGATCCATGACTTTCCTCCCTTTTGTATGAATCAATGAAGAGTTCTCTTGACAAAGCAGTAAGATACAATGATCCCGCCCCACAAGGGAGAATTAAGACAGCTGAATTAGCTGTATCAGTGAGCAAACTATTTGTGGCAATAACTGCCTTGTCATTAAAACTTGGGTACACATTTAATGTCATGTCATAAAAATGTGTGTTGCACTTAATGTCTTGTCACTCAAATGTATGTAGTCCATAAAAGGAGACATTATCTCAGCCATAGGAACAGTATCACCTCTGTGGTATTGATGCAAGTGTAAGAGTTTAGCTTTTGTTGGTTGATAGATTACAATCTGAATGTTACCAGTTTTTTTTTTCAATAAGTGAACCTACATTGACCATTTTCATGCAGTAACACATGTTAACCGCTTAATGGCATGTCTGTTGTATAGTTCTACATAATTAAGTTTTCCATACCCACTTATGACTGCCATTGATCCATTCAATACATGCCTGTGTTTTAAGGAAGTAACAACACACATACTTTTCATGTGTACATGCATCATAATCAGACATGGGTTGTGTCTGACGTGAGTAATGTCAGACAAGGGTAGCGGTTATGTATTTGCCTTTCACAAGTGACAAGATGTTCATTCCTTAATTGAATATGAAAAGGTATTGGTTGAGGGGGTTCACGTACCACTGTAAGACCGTGTTCACACATCCAACTGGACCACAAAAATAAAATTGTTTTGGAAAAATTTTGAAATGAATTCTGTGGTTTGAATTGTCAAACCGAATTGACATGTTTTAATGCATTTTCTTAATATATTGAATATAATTTACAATGTGATTTTATTTTTCAGGTTTTATTTCGACAGAAGAGAAGGTATCTTAATAGGGTCATCATCACAAGAATTTTACCGACACAAACCTGCTGACCACCAGGCGCTTAAAATACAGGATATGAACCATAAAGGTTAAAGGTTTATAAGTTCATATTTATACACACTATTATAATAAATTAAACAAATTACACTTCATAACAATTACTTTCCAGAAATCTGATGTGCAATATGTTCTTATTTAAGATAAATATTAATTTTTTTGGAAGGTTTGTGTTCCATCATCATTGTTGGTGTATTGAAAGTGTATGCTTAATTTGTAAAACACATTGAGAGGAAATTATATACACATGTAATTATATTAACATTTGTTAACTTTGCTAAGAATGGTCCACAAAGGCATCAAAACTGTACCATATTTATCCGACAATAAGTCCATTCTGGTAATCAGCCCACCTCTACCAATTCTATTTCACCAAGACATTCCAACAAATGCTTACCAATTCCACTGCCACATTGAGTCAGTCTGATTGCATGTTTGCGACTTGTGCTAATTCTGGTATAAATTTGATGTACTTTTTAAAGTTGCTTTTGCAATTTGAAATAAAAATACAGTTATGATGTTTATCAACACCAAGGTATTTTGAAATTAAATCCAAGAATCTTTGGGTTGTAAATTTGAGCACTACTGCTGCTGGAGATAATACTGAACCTTTTGTTACAATTTAAGCATTGTTATACATGTATATGATGTTTTATAAAAAAATTTTTAATGAAAGTCATTTATACTGTACCAACAAACCTTATTTTGGGAGCTACATTTTATATTAACGTATAAGTGTTAGCAAGCTCGCTTCCAATATAACAATATACCAGGACCGAAAATTGGAGAAAAAAAATTCGTTTGTTTACAATTTCATTTTCGGATGATGCTTCTTATGGAAGTTTTACACCTTAATTTACCATATAAACAAACATACAATATTTTATTTGTAGAAGTTATGTACCTAGATCTAGCAAAATGTCCAGAAAAATTTAGATGGATTTACAAACATTTGCATGGACCAGATTGCTTCACAATATGTTTGCGTTTTATTAGGCAAAGTGTGTGAAATATTGGTGTACATTTTAAAATGGGCAAGAAAATAACCTAACACAACAAAGACAGTTGCAACCCCAGCAGAAATAATTTTACGGAATACCAGATATGAAATATCTAATCCTGTTACGCTTCAGTTACTTACTAGAAGTAATGCTATATTGACAAAACTTATTCCCACTCTGCTATTTCGTTTGTCAAAATTGACCACAGGAAAAAAATGTTTAGATTTTGCTATATTTCAAGTCATTGGAGAGCTATTCTGAAAAGGCACAGAACCGCCAGATATTTCCCAATGTGTGCGGAATAACCCTTTTAAGTTAGATTTGATCTACATAACAGCAGTATAAAATGAAATAAAAAATTTACATCCTAATTGGTATACAGATTGATGGAAATATTATTATGCTAAGCATTAAATTTTAAGCAATTCATACACACAGCAGAAAAAAAAGGTGTATTGGTGTATTAAATGTACGTAATTAAGATGATAATATTGTGCATTTCGTTTCATTAAAAACCACAATTTGATATTTATTTTCTACCTTTCGTAATGTTTAAATATGTCTAAGTCCCCTTTCATGGGTATCATCTACTGTTTGCCTATAACTATTCCTATACACCACTTTATCTCTGTATACACTCGGAAACCTTTTACAGCGCCATATTTTGCTATATACACGGCGATAGTCGTGATGTTTCACTGTGTTGCTTTCAGGGATGAATTTTAAACGCCATAATAGTGATGTAAGGATATTTTGCACTGGTTAATTGATCATTAATTAGACAATATATATAGACATGCCTGCCAAACTGATGTTTGTTTTTAATTAAATCTGCAGAGATAATGATCTGTCAACAGTCTGTCTGTTTTTGACCAATTAATCTGCTTTACAATTAATATATGACTTGTCTTTCAACAAACATATTTTATCGAGTTATTGCATATCATATATTTGGATGTCTAAACGAGTTGGAATAGGTCCTCACACTAGACGAGACATCCACAAAATGCCACACAAGCTGTTCCCCGCTTGTGGGTGGACTGGGAATACGTCACACAGTAATTATTTGTATGTACAAAAGAAGCCCGATTCCGATTTATTGCCGGATTGGCATACTGAAAAAAAATAATCTAAAAGTATTTGATTGGACAATCATCCAGCTGTGATTTCCTATTTTCTGAGTCTTCACCGGTAATATAGACTCGCGCAGGAATTAAATCGCAAAGAGCCACAAATTTCACAGCAATGGCGGAAACTGTTCGGTTCACCTGCCAAGTGCAGACGACATTTCTGCAAAAATACAGGCGTAATCTTAATAAATGGTTTGTTGAATAAAAATGATATGTTGGTTATGTAATTTTCATTAGTTTTCATTAAGAATAGGTTTTGCAGCAAGACAGATTCGTTATATGGGTTTTAGACACGTGAAATGGGGTCTTATATTACATGTCTGGATTCCCGAATGAATGCGAGGGAAAATATGAAATCCAGGCAGGTAACACGAAACCCTATTGCATGCATCTAAATATCTAAATAAAGAATCTAAATAGATAAAGAGATATTGTTCATGTTCAGGATTGAACTCCAGGAACCAATATAGACACAAACGTACATTCCATTATATATGTACATGTATTTCGATTTGTTTATTATGAAGATGTTTTGGTGTTTTGTAATACCTTTCAAACATTCATTTGTACCCTCGATTCTGTGAACGTACATGTTTTATCGTACTGAAGTTTTAGAGCATAACAAAATTTAAACAGAATTAAGCGATATGTTTTTAACGCAAGAACACTAAAATAAGATTTACGATAAAGTATGTATGTTTACAATATACAGTATGTTCGATCATTACTGCATGCTTTTTATGGATTCATTATTTCTGAAACAATGTTTAAGTAAACATTTTCAACCCAGTGATAGGTAGTATGATCAATCAAATGAGGATATACTGTATATCGTTTGTTTACAGACATTTTCTCTGTTTGTTAGTTGAACGGTATTTATACGTTATACTGTTGAAAGCAATGAACAATTTTGAAAAACTTCAGCGTCTGAATGGTGACGTCATTTCTTGTTGTTTGAAGCCATCGTGATTTCAGATTCAACATCATGATTGTCTATCTACTTTAAATACTGTTATACAACATATACAATCTAACATTTCTTATTTGATTTGTAACATCACATGGCTTTAGTGAAATGTGTTTCAATGTTTCCATCGCATGTTCAAGTTTCCCAATTATCTTAGGTAATTATCAGACTAAGAAATTATATGTTCTAATTGACTGAAGGCGACAAAACATGCATAATGATTTTATTATTTTGCAATTATCTTTCTGGCAAGGGAGTATTGTTCGTTGTTTCAAAACTTCCCAATTTGTTTTTCTCATATTTAACGGCCATATACTCTTGTGTGTGTAATGATTTTGAGGTAACAGGGCGGTAAGAGGTAACAGGGCGGTAAACATTGCTGGTGTATTTAAGTCACCACACTTTGCCATAATCTTGCATTTCATTTCTAATTTATTTCGACTGATTGATATTTTCTCAGCTTCAAAGACTCTTCAGTGACTCTTATTAATGGAACAAAAGTGTGTAAATTTTGATAAAAAGTTTCAGAAAATATTTCAATGCAAAGTAACGTCAAACTGTGAAGACAAATTACATGAGCGATGCTACCTTCATAGATATGTAAATATCGCGTTTGGCTGTGAATTTATGATGTATAATGGATTAACATTCAAACATGCTATTCACATGCCTGCATTTTACTTCGGATTCATACTCATGAAATAAAATGATTAAAAGGTTTAAAGGAAACAAAGAAATCCCTACTACAAAGTCTTTAAATGTTAATCACCAACCAAACGTGTACACTAATGCTTCAAACATCAACATGTCAACACTCCTGTGCCGAATGGAGCTACGTGTATGCTTTTTTCAGAATTGTTCATTGCAATTGATTATTAAGTTTAAAGAACCATCATGGTTCTTATGTGATATAGCAAAGTTTTAAATTGTTATTCATTGTTTAAATACACAGCATGACTGTTAACAAAATATATTGTAAATAATTTAAACGAAGAAGATGAATATTCACGGAATGTAGAAAATTGGTAATAATTTCCTTTTATTATTAATTTATATGTTCTTCTGTTATTTTGTTACCAATAATTAAGCTAAAAGTAACTCTTAAAAATAATTACTTTTCCATTTGATTAGTAGACCACTTCATTTCACTTTGTATTAGTAAATCTGATGAATTTTTTCTCTAGAAATATCAGATTAACTATGAAATTTTTGGTGCATTGTTGTACATATTAGGTTTTTTTTACCTTGTATTCGTGGCATAATTAAATGTGTAGCTGTTTTTGTTGTTGTTTTTTTTCCCATTTTTTTTGCGACATATTTCAACTTAACCTGTGACATTACAGTTTCAAATCTTTGGCGCACGCGTCTAATATCTTAAGAAGCTGAAAGTGTTTAATCAATTTCTGGCATGATTTGCGGTTATACTCAATATAATGCTCCCCATATCGGTTACCACCTGTCTCGTCATTAGCCTTATTGGGTCATCATTTCCCCTTTTACAATTCAACCATAATGCCATTTGCGGCACATTGCAAACACCCGTCAAATATTTGCCAAACATTTTACACGTAAGTTTTAATACTCGTAATATGATATCTGTACATATTTTAGATTTGTGTCATATCGTCTGCTTGGTGTAAAATTGCAATTTTGTCATTCAGAGTCAACAAGCTGTGAACTCGTTTTATTTTTGGCTTCTTTAATAGCAATCGTAGCGTTTTAATTTGTCAACTATTTGGAGACAGGCAAATGTGATTGTTTTACGAGTGTGAGTTTAACGAAAATGTGTTAATTATAAAATGAGTCCTTTTAGATCAAAATTGAATGACACCATTTTGGAAGTCAACGAATAATACATTCCACTTGTGAAAATGACTTTCATTTTACTTCGTGTTTTAATTGATTCGTGTATGATTGTGACATTTCATAAAATTCTTGAAGCACCAAAATCAGTATCGAATATTAATTTTAGATATGCCGTCGCATAAAAATATATGCAATGCTTAATTTTATCATTTCATTTCAATTAAGGAATGTTTACAAATTTATCAGGATTATTAAACCAAATTTATTAGTTAATTATTTGTTTTATGTATTCAATGAACTAATGATTGTTTTTAAAATATTATTAATCTGATTTGTTGTGTTAGATATAGTTAATTATGATCATTATTATATTTTTATGATCAAGGAGGAACGCAAGCTTACACTTTTTATATCCATTATATTAAGAATTAAAGTATTGTGGTATTTAGTAGTTTTTTACAAGGATAGTTCCCGTTGTTCATCTAGTAGCAATTCGCATTTTTTTCGTGGTCGGTGCATTTATTTCATTTTGAGACCTTGCTATTCTATGGATTGATCACTCGTGAAATGAGGAATCATTTTCTTCTCCTGTCAAAACGACTTTTGTTGTCAGACGCCTCTTGCTGTGTGTTATCTTGTGGGTAGTGTCCATCGCCGACACGATTCCGTTGGATATAATTTATCGATTTCGTACTCTTCTAACACTGCCGAAGAGGACTATTTATATATTTTTTCTTCTTCCTTTTTTCTTCTCTTCAATACTTGAATTAAATTGTTCGGAACATCACTTCATATACTCGTTTCCCTACAAATGCCAGTGTTGCATGCACACGCTTTTTCTGGTAGTGGAAGTACGCTCTAATATTATACATATGCAGCTACATTTGCATGTGACATACGTCAGTCATCAGGATATTCTAACATGAAATGACAGATTGTGCCGTAGTGTGAAAGATGTTGACATATTAAAATGACACGTTGGTATCAAAGCACTAACTCTGTATATTTAGGGATCGCATGCACAGTTAGGCATGTGTAGGTACAACAAGTAAAGTATTATGTCACAGGAGATGGTGAAGAACAGCGTGAACCTCCAATACATCCCGTATCAATTGTTGGATTATTAAGTTGCCAACTGGGAGGGATATATATATATATAGTTGTTTATCTTTTATATTTAAGTGTATCCCTGCTAAGCTATTCGTTTGCTTTTGTAATTTGTATTTGAATTTTTACAAACTTGATAGCTTTTTGCTTACATTATGTTGATATTGTGAGCAATGCGTTGTTGATTTGTGATAGCTGCTGTTTACCTTATGTATTTCTTAATAAAGAATACGCACCATTCTTATTTTCCATATTGTGTTAGTACTTGCTCCATTTATACTTCACATACGATCTACTGTTAAAGTATTATTACCCCTGATAATCTGTGAATTGTGTACTATTTTGAATCCAATTATGTGTAATATTTTGTGCAAATACTGGTTTTGACCAATATTTCAGGGGTATGATAAACAATATCAGTGATGTGACATGTCGATCACCCTTAAGGCTGATTGAGCATGTATATGTTGCCAGTCATTTAGTATGAAGTTTTGTTTTTGGGTGACAGATTTTACTAGTATTGACAATTAAGCATTTATAAACAAACTTTTCAGCTTTATTTCGTGCTTTTATCGTTTGAAGATTTTATTCAGATATTTCTAAACAATTCTACTCATACCTCAGGAGCTTAATTAGCCTATAGACCCACACTTATTAGTTGTTTTCTTGTTTCATAATCATATTGGATTAATAACTATTACTAGCATAGTATTTGATAATAATAAATTGGAACAAACAACGTCAACTGTGGAATAAGATTCATCAGCTTGGTATGAATGATTTATAACAAGTTTGTTTTGTACACAAATATTGAAAACATAATTCACGTGCTTTCGAAAACATTTCTTTCGTCAAGCGTAGACTACAATAGCCGAGAGTTGGTGTTCTGACAACTGAAATCAGCTCACTACCCAAAATAGGTCGAGTTAGTGAAGTCAGCTGTCAAATCCGTAGCGTGACATTTCGACTAAATGCACTTTAATACTGTAGGTAGTCAGAGGGACGGGTCAGAACACCGACACTCGGCTATTGTACGTTTTCGAAAGCTCGCAAATGAAGTTTTCGATTTCTGTTTGTGTACAAAGCAAACTTGTTATATAACACATTAACTTACTGTAATATGTGTGTGTATGTATTCGTATAACAGGGTGCATGTGTTCTAATAAAACCATTGTAAAAGTTGAGTGATTAGGTATTCTGAGACAGAGAGAGAAGTGATACGTATGTCAAACATTGTGTTAAAAGGTACAAAAGTTTTAAATGAAATACTTTATATTTCACGATGTTTAATCTTCATCTTTACGTTTAATGGATACGGGAGAAACGGTCGTTTCGTTTTGTTGTTTCCTCAGTTCTTGTTATATAACGAGTTTGCGGTAGATATTTGGCTACTACATGAATGTATTTGCTTTATCGTATTTACTATTATTTATAATGTTACATGCATATCATATTACTTTCTCATGGAATACAATGGCTTTTTATTGTAACATTCCTCTTATCGATTGGATATATCATCCCATTGATTCGTGAGAAGATTAAGACTGGTATGACGCTACGATTCTCAATAGGAAATGACGATAAAACTATAAAATAGTTGCACATGATAGAAATTAATATTTAATTGTGTACATTACATGCGAGATGTACAAAGGGTTTTGTCACCTTTGCTCATAAAAAGCTTATGTGCATGTACATTTCTAAACCTGATTAAAATCTCACTTCACATAAATTAACTTAATTTAGACTATATTTTATTGACCGCACGTAATGAGAAATTAAATGAAATTCTCAAAATGATTTTTAATAAAATTATGAAATTATATCCTGTGTTATGTTTTGTTGTTATTGTTTTCTTTGTGTGTATGGGGGGCGCATACAAGGTAAAGTTCACATGTAGATTGACATAATTTGCAAAATGTCGCTTTGATTATATGATGCAGCTTTGCGCTAAGTTCAGTTTTCTAGAAAGTATAAGTTCCATTCCAGCTTAACTTTAATACATTTTAGTATGAGCCTCACATACTAGTTTTCCTACTTTTTATGTCTATATACATTTGAGTTGTATACCATGGCTGTTTTGAAACCTCTGTAAGGATTTATAACTTCTGTAAAGTTCATTTCTTCAACACTGTAACTTTAAACTGGTTTCAAAAGCGCGCCCCTCTAGGCACAGGGCATAGCTTGCCTAATAAGAAATGAAGGTGCATCAAGCCACAATTATACATACACCAGACACGTGTCTTCAAGATTACATTGGTGGATTGAACAAAATATTATCTAAAGTGTCAAAACTAAATACATGTACATAAAAAACGTCTTATACAATATATAGCATTCAAAGTAAGAGTACTTGATTCTACCAACCCTGTGTCAAACCAAGTTTTAGCACATATATGTCTACTTGAGACCCCGCCCATCATCCCCTTAAGGTTAGTCGGGGCCAATATTTTCATAACACCAAACTGTCGTCCCATACTGATAAAATGGTATTTCAACGATTTATGGTAATGAATGTGACATCTTTACATTCGAACGGAAAACCTAGGGATTATGAAATTCACGATTTGCTTTACCAATTGGTGAAACGGCTTAAGACCCTTCCATCTGGATTTGGAATTTTCAGTCAATTCGACCCCTCCCATTAACCCTTGGGTGTCAGGCCGATATGTGATGTCAAACGGTCAACTCATTCTGTTGATTATATCCAGGTTTGAATTAAACTATAGTAATGGTTACCCCTCCTACATGCAAAACTTGAGACCCAGAGGTCATGTGTCTGGGATATGAAAAGGAAATGTTTGACTGTTTAGTCAACTTTACCTCTTTTTGCCCACCCCTCAGTCTCCTCTGGATGTGTGTTCGTTGTCTCGTTTTCACAGCCCCAGTTCTCATTTTGAAAACGTGATATTAATTACACTTGACTTGCATGTACTTATTCCTGGAGTGTCTTTAAAGCAGCGGACCTTTCCACAGTAAGACCAATCGGGGTCTTGAAAGAGTACAATCCCATGTACTCTTGCAAAGGTCTCCAAGGAAATGATTCTTGTTTTCCTCTCATCGATTTGGAGTCAGAAAACCAAGAGCGTGCATGCCGTCAACACCCCAGCTGTTACAAAGCTTAAAACTATAGGACTTTCCTAGGTTGATAGACAAGTCGTTTTTGCAATCATGCTTACCATATCTACGCTAAGTATAAAAGACTTAATGCACTGGCTAGAACACATTTGTCTCCTTGTGGGCCTTTAAAATGCCTGACCGAAGTAGTTTCAGCCCATGAAAATGTCTGACACGTGGATAAACACTCCTGAATTCACTGCGACATTCTCTGTAAGAAGCATGCTGATGTTGACAACAGCAGATGTGTGAAACTATGTCGCTCTCTTTACGATATGACCTTACTCTGGTACGCCGTAAACAATCATTAGTTCATGAACTCTGCAGAAATAACAAAAATGTATCAGATGTGTCAAAGCTGTGATGAAATTTCATTTTCCTCTGTTTATTATTTATCTGCATCGATACACGTGATCCGATTGGTAAAGGAGTCTGTGTTAGTGTGTGTACAATATCTGTTATTATTTTCCAAGATGAATGTTGATGATTACCCACACGATAGTGGCATATTTTATTGGTATAGAAAAGATTATATGCATTATTTCCTCTCTTCAATAGGGTTATTTTACTTGAAAATTCCAGAGGATTCAAATTTTGTGATTTATGGCCATAACAAATCTTTGTCATTATTAAGATGTACGTTTGGAAATAACAATAAAACCCTTTACCTAAAATATATAACTCTTATGATCGATTAGAAAACGTCTACCTGAATATGCAGTTGCCTTCTCAGTTGATTACTATATATTGTTTAAAGACACCGGCTAATAGAACAGAAACGCCTCAGTCGTCATGATAAGATTGGTCGGGTGAGGATGTCTCTACATTTCCTATCTATATTTTGTGTTAGTTATGCGATTGTACGAAAGCCGGTTGGGACCATTTTCGTAGAAGAAAAAATATTTTTGTGGGTTATTACGCGACACAAAAGCGTTGTATCTCGAAACAAACGCGTTATTACGCGAAAATAACGCGTTTTATCGCGAAACTAGCACGTTATATCGCGAAACTAACGCGTTTTATTATACGACTGTGATTTGCCTCATTTGCCTCATTGGCCAATTCTAAACATTCTCACTTTGAGTGACATAACAATCCAACAAATCGATAACGTAACCAAATATAGTAACAAGAGACTTTCCCACTATCTGTGACGTCAAACATGTATGCTTACATGTACATGTAGGTATGTGCTCCCAGACAGAGTTTAGTAGACTGATTTCGTAAATGTTGTCACATTTACATTTTGTTGAATTCTAAGCAATACTAAATAACGAAGTTTAAATCATTTGCTGATTTTGCCTTATTTATTGTCATTTGGAACTTTTCTCCAGCCTATCACTATAATCTACGAATCCTATGACAGGTTATGGAAATAATTCTGTAATATGAAAATGTTGCAGTTTTGTCATATAATAAAGTAGTTATCGACCTGTTTTCAGGTATTGTTTGCCTAATTATTGTCGCAGTATTGTTTGCCTAAATATTACCGCAGTATTGTTTGCCTAATTATTATCGCAGTATTGTTTACCTAACTATGATCACGATAAAGTGATAACGCGTTAGTTTCGCGATATAACGCGCTTGTTTTGCGTAATAACGGAAGGTTTCGAGATATAACACGAACGCTTTGCGATATAACGCGACAGTTTCGCGATATAACGCGCTAGTTTCGCGATATCACGCGTTAGTTTCGCGTAATAACGCGAATAAAATATTATCTACTACGAAAATGGTTCCAACTGGCTTTCGTACCATTGTATACTAGTATTTCGTTTTTACAAATTCTTTATTCTTGCATAATCGTATTTAAATTTAGCACGAGTAATTTTCTGCAAACTTAATTTCTGTCGTTATAAAAATTCATATAAATCAATATGTAGAAGCACATAGCAGCTTGTTTCCTTTGTAAATCCTTTCAAAATTATTTTTGGACAATTTTTTAATCGAGCTTTACAAATTCTGAGCTGAGCTTGAATAAGAAATAATTACTAATTATAATCATTTCAACGTTGTCAGTATTAATTGACTCAGGGCCCATCATATCTTGTATTTAATACACTGTATAAGGCCAGCAGTTATACAAAAGCGACACCACTGAATGACAAATTTAAATTTGAAGTAATATCGAGATCAAATAAATGGTAAAAAAATGAATACTAAACTTCATCATTGAGCTATTTTCCCTTTTAGGACTAGTCATCGATGCTAGGAACCACAACTTTGAATATCCAGAATGGGGGATAGGAAGATCATACAAAACCTGAACAAGTATTTAAATACATAAATGCTGTTACATACCCATAACACTCCTTAATAAAATAAACTGCATATATCTACTCATTATTTAGCGCCACACAGCTAGTATGCTACAACTTACTTTCGGGATGCAGAGAAAGAAACCACAAAGAGTTTTTATTGAAGAAAAGATGGGCCTAGAACAGAATGAATTAGTAGGGTTTCATATAATGGACAGGAAGCTTCGTTATTCGTGTATTTATATGATTTGCCTTTATTGATTATATTACCTGTCGATTTATACTTACACATATATATACATATGTTGGTTTCTATATTGCGTCCTCTGTTATCTATTAGGTTTCCCTTGTATGATCCTTTAAGCGATGTCCTTGAACAAGTGTTTACACCACATGAACTGCTTCCTTTGTGACAGTGAGCGATATGTTTAGATGCCTGTTGTTCATACGTGCATATTTACATTTGCTCCGCATTCCCATTAACACAATGCTAAGAGGCAGTTTTCACCATATGCCTATATCACACAGTTCATCGGGCTCTATAACATCTAGCGGGAGTCGGAATACAGACAGCTTTGTTATGTAAACAAACAATATGGCCGCCAACGAGGTATCGCTTAATGGAGATATATACAAACACTATTTTTATCAGATTAAAATTGCTATAAAAATGTGTTAATTGTTTCTTAGTTGCAATTTATTATACTGCAAACGTAATTTCATGCCGTATCAGTAAGTAATCCGTTAACAAATTTACCAACAAATTGTTACAAAATCCTCTTGTACAGTTTTGCATTGATTGCATTTTGCAACTTATTCTCAAATGAAACTAAACTAAAAATGCCTTTCTGTCGTCTGCTAACAGTCAACTAATGCATTTTCTCAGACAATTACCAAATAGCAATCCCGAGCAGTGTATCCACTTCTAAACAAGTGACACTTCAAAATACCTCAGATTTCTTCGCGAATTCCACGTTCGTTTCGTGCATGTTCAATTTCCACGCTGAACATATGCTTTTCGCGAATATGACGTCACGCGATTTCGCAGTCCACTGGGAAATTGTTTTGCTACAGTTTATCAATTTAAAATATATTTTGTATACGTTTAACGCCAAATATACGAAATTAAACATTGAAAGAAAAGAAAAAGTGTTGGTTATCATGGTCACCTTCAACGCGCTATTATTTCCGCTGTTCAAAATTGACCAAAATGTTAAAGCAATGTAAATATAAGCAATCAATGAACAGTGGTTTTAATGTAGCCATATCGACTATAACAATATTAAAATGTGCATTGCTTAAAAAACGCACACTTTAATCATTTTGAAAAATAAAAAAGTAAATCCTGCACGCAAAACAAACAAAAGATTGATAGCAAAATAAAAGGGGAAAAGAATCGCCTGTTTCAATTTAAAAAAACAACAACTGTAAGTATGTGTATGTGTATTACCACGACGTGAACGTGAATATGCCATATCACTACCCAGTTGTAATACAGAAGAAAACACTAGATGGCAATCATTAAGACTTTAAAGAAAACGAACGGAGTTATTGTTTGTTTATAATTTTGCATTTCTCGCAACAGCTTAATTCATATTTTGGTATGATTTGTTTGTTGTTTTTTTGTTTGTTTATTTAAATCTGTTTGTTTGATTTCATTTCTGATTGACCTGCGAATGAAATATAACGATCGGGCCAACGATAATAGGGTCATCGATGGACGCTTTTATAGTGCTCTCACACTGAAAGGCTTCCACTATGCCAATTATTCCAATATATGATTAACGAAGATATTTCTATACTACAAATACTTCTCATGATATGTTGGTTGTACCGGTTTAAATTAATTCCTGCATTAATGCATCCACAATTATTTATGTAGTTTAAACCGTATGATAGTGAAAGACAATGAATACCGACATACATGCGAAACCGCAATTCTGACATCATAAAACAAGAGCAAAATATTTGTATGACCGTTGACCTTGAGACAGATATGTCACTTGCTGACCTTGAAAAGGATAAAATGTATCAGAAGCATTAAACTAGTTTTACATGACTGGGTAGACTGGAAGCAAGTTCAAGGTCAGATATATTCTATAGCCCTCAAACAACTCATCTTGTATAAGATAAGTCTAGATTATTTGTCAACATTTTATACTGATAAGTAAGCTAGCGTTGATTGAACTGATCTTTGATAAAACAATTTATCTCGTCTCTGTCAGGTCGATGATCGATACACATCCAGCATACCACTAATATTTCTGATAATTATTTCCCTGGAGTTATGAGATGAGACTGCTGCAGTAATTATAATGATGTTTTTGTAAAGTCTGTAAACCAAACCTGTCCATTTTGTAATTTGAACATTTCTAGCTTCACAGTGATGCCTGATGGCTACAGATGGTCCTTACAATTCTCCATATCTTCTAGAGTACATATACCAGGTTACGTTTATAATCTATAAACCATCACGTGACATATTATAGTAACAAACGACACGATTACTTGTCTTAAATCCAAACCGCCACGATTCCCTTCATCCGCTGTGCTGCACGCTATGATCTTGCGAGGTAGCTCTAAAGTCGAAGCTGACAGGACCAATATTCTGGTTTTGAAATTTGCCATTTCTCACTTTTTACGAGACGTTTCATTAATAGACCTGAATTTGATGGATTCTTAATACATACATATACAGAATTCCCCTTACTAGCGTACACCTACCATTAAATTGAATGGCCATAAACATTGCCAGTGTCTGTTTAATGATGAATTTATGGTGTCTGCGTATACGCCATAGTCAGGTTCCCCGTTCCGACTATCTCTAAAATCTACAGTGTATGATAGTATGTATAATCCTGTGATATGATTAATATATGTTATGTATGTGAATTAATATAGTCTGTATTTACATATTTTTCTTCTGTATTTATCGTCAGATGGTGGATCTTCGTCTGCAGTCCGTCTCTAGTCTGTCCGTCAGTCCGCCTTTTAACAGCTCCTGTTTTTCATATTTTTCACGGAAGTACTGGATGTTTTTATTTCTCAAAATGTATATAAGTATGTGTTTCTTTTTTCTATGTTGTGCGAATGTAGTTTTCAGTCTGATGAGAAACCTATTATGTAATTGCCGGTAGACGACCAGATTCCATATTGCTGGCGTAATATTCACGATAATAGCATACACTGTACATCACTATATGTATGTATCATTACTTACCATGTGTCTTAATTGCTGTTGAAATGTAATCTTGCAATTGTGAGCATAACGGCATGGTTATTTTGTGCAGTATACGTGATCCACATTAGCTTAATGTGTTCTTCTGAAATTTGCATTTTTACAAATGTTTTGCCGAAAACAACAAGCTGTTTAACAAATGACATGTCAACAGCATGATTAGCCATGATACATACTGACAATTGATCTAGTTACTTATGTTCCATTACAACCAGAGCACTGATTTATAGACTTATTAAAATATCACTGGATATGCTATTTACATGAACCTTAGAATAAGTTTATACTGCAAGAAATGTATTTATCAGGAATTAAATGGATAGACAATTTTCAAATTACATTTGTCCGGTCATATTGATGGAACTGGTCGTAATAGAAATAGACAGGCTGCCGTTTTGGATTCAAATTTTAGAAATATTCTTAGTTTTGAGGTTCAAATAAAGACAGACAGCAACCTTTGATTTTTATGTTTTCACATTATTTCTTAGAAAGTATTCTTTTTAATTCAATGTTTGATTTTAATTTTAGTTTTGTATGCCTTATGTCGAGACTGATAGCGATGATAACTTGATATCCAAACAACAAAATAATTTGTGTTTTTAAATCGAAGAATTTATTAAATCTAACTGATCTAATTTTATTTAAATCATTGCATTGTGGACGTTTATACGAAAGCCAGTTAGTACCAAATGAAGCAATTATGACACAGCTACTACATATTTTAATTAAGACATAATTATCTCGTAATTACAACTGGCTTTTTTTCGGAATTAAGGTATTAACACGTAATTGCAAATTAGGTATCTCGTTATACATGTAACAACATACCTCGTTATTACGACGTAGTATGTGTTTAATACTCCTTAGTTTTCTTTTGTAATAACGAGATATATTTGATTTAAACATATTTTATTTGTATCAATATATACAAGAGGATTGGGCACAAGTTTTCAAACTGATATGAAGCCCTTTCCCAATTATCATGATTTTTTACAAATTTTATACAAGATGACATGACATTTGAAACATCACCAATTATATTTGGAGAGAGAGAGAGAGAGAGAGAGAGAGAGAGAGTTCAGTACGTTTCGATATATATTTTCTTTATTTCGCACATATTTTGATTTATTTCATATATACATTGGACATTAGTTCAGTACGTTTCGATATATATTTTGTTTATTTCGCACATTCTTTGATTTATTTCATATATACATTGGACATGTGTATTGCTTTAAATAGAACAAAGTAAACAAGTATACCGCACGTGTGTGTATTCTAGGTATCAAGTTGGTGTCTCAATTAGTGCGATTAATATTGTTAAGTACTAAATTAAGTTAATAAATTCAAGAAATCTACGTGAAGAATTAGGTTTGTTTACGATAAAGACGTGGTCAAGTATTTACCAATAAACAGTTACAAATAAAGAAAAAGAAAACTATAATGTATATTAATTCAGACCATTTACATATACACTCATATTTATACATTTATTTCTGTTAATATGTGTTCATTGTTTTTACAAATTTTTATATTCATATATTGATCTTGATCCTGTCAAAGGGACTTTTGATATTGGCCTGCCTTAACTTCTGACAAAAACACGCGACATGTGATAGAAGATGTCGGAACAGCTTCACCTCAGCTTCAGTTGTAATCCTCAGTTCTTATTGACAATAGATATGTACAATGTATGATATAGAACAGTGTGACCTATCATTGACGTTGTTTATATGGAACGAGGTGTTGTCACTACATTTTACAGTCTGATTTCCCAGATCAGCTTTGGTGTTTGGTTGCCAGACGTTTTGGCTCACAAGGGGGAAGACTGTCAAACTTCCAGATTCAATTAAGATCAAATATCGTCTGCCTTTTTTATCATTCATATACAATAACTGAATTCATAGAATAAATCTGATTAAGCTGATTTAAATATATCGTTGGTACATCTAAATTGTCTGCTTCATACGCATGCGCAGGTGCATTTCATTCAGATTAACCCATCACTGCGCATGCACAGATTAAGAACAAACAGAGATCACGTGATATATTGATATCCAAAAGCATGTGCAATCAGTAGATGAAATGTACATGCATACTAGAAATAGAACATCGTAAATGCATGCCCCTAAATATCTATAGATAGCTCACTGAATCACTACTGACCCAAATACCATGATATTGTTGTCATTCCAATTCCCATACCTACGATAGCTGTACTCCATATGAACATCTGCATGCTTTGAAGTCCGTTAGAAGAATTAAATACGAGACAGCAAATGACCAATTTGTAGTGTTTTTCTTTGACATCTCCCTCATTGTGAGCCCCATTTCCAACCCACATCGTCTAATGTTGTCCTAAACTCCTTATTAGGGCTCCTGATGACGGTGACATGAGCAGTCTCGCAGTTAAAATGTCTCGCTAAGATCGATGTCTAATTCAATAAATTAGATTTAGTCGACAAATTATACTTGAAACAGAAACACTTGCCATTAATTGACGATATTAGTACTAAGAGCTGACAAAATATTTTTACACCAAGACGATTGGAGTCGTAAGTGAATGGGCGACCTACGGAAGATTCTATTTTGAGAGATTATGATTTAATCATTGCCTTTTTACAACGTCATATGATACCTTTAACAACCTTTGTGACAAAACAAATGGTATATATTTAAACCAGAGAGTAAGCTAGTGCAAACAACACTTATCAATCATCGATTATTATTTGAGGTCGATAAGCAGTTATATGCACCGGAGAAAGAAATATTAACCGAGATAAAATCTACGTCAATATCATTTTTAGATTGATATTTATATGGTAACAAAAAAAAAATCTTAATTTTGAAATTGATAGAAAATCGTGCGATTTTGTTATCCAACATGATGAATCTTGATTTTGGTATGACTACATTTTTAATTTAACACAAGTCACCAAGAAAAACGTACTGCATTTTCAAATTACATTATGACGTTATAATTGACGTCATAACGATACTATTACATGTAATATCTATGTTTCTAAAGATAGCAACTGAAGTTACTATCACCCAACACTTTAAGTAGACACAGAAAGAAAAAAGAAAGTAAGAAAACAAATCAGCCAGGACTTACGAGATTCCTTATTTAGATCATCATTAATGTTATAAAGGCTGCCATTGGTCAGAGGCCTTTATAACGATTCTGTTTACTCGGTCTCTGGATTGGTGAACCGGAGCATGCAGAAGAAAATGTATTTATACTGCTGTACAGACGACCTTGGAGGATATGTAATTTTGTAGCCAGAAGATATAATTTACACAGAACATTGCATACTTATTTGTGTACTTTGTTGTGAAATACTCTTCATGTTAGTAAAGAAAATCACAAGTTGACACCGTATAACTGTAAGAAATATCCCGTGACACAAATTGAATGCTACATGTACAACATTTTTTCCCGCTTTTTCATCATTTCGAAAACCTTAATTCTCCTGCTGTAAGTATGACAGATACTTTGGCACCTCGATCGGAGAAGCCTTAAGATACTAGCTTGCAAGAAACCTTGCGTATGTCATTCCGAACGCCTTCTGTAAGTGCTAAATATCCTGACTCAATTTCTCGTATGACAATTCAATTAGGTTTCCTGACGGGTCAAGTGGGGCCCTTTACGGGGTAAGTAAAAGGTACATATTATGATGATTTCGTCATTAAACAAAAGCATATCACTAACAAATTATATATATTTTAATTTCAACATTTCTCCTCGTTTTATTATCCTCACAATAAGATTTTCATGTAAAGAGACAAGATATAAACATTGTATAGGTGTGTTACTATATCGATAAACCCTTCGTGAGGTTCAGATAAAGGAGGTTAGACCAAGGAACTTAGACGGAGGACAGTCACACATCATATTATAACCAGGGACAGAAACTGCGAGTTGTTAACAAATACGGGAAAAGGTATGGAGTCACCAGCCCGACCAGGTGGGTTTTCCCCGGATATTTCGGTTTCCTCCCCTTTTTTCGTAATTGTTGTTAAATAAGTAAAGTTCACATTAACGTTTACCAGGACATGACATATTGAGCAATCCATCCAATTGCCTTTAACACATGTCAATGCAAGTATTGGAGGATTGAAGAATAGTTCCTGCTGTCCATAATGCAGATTTGTAAGAGGCGACTAAATTTAAGATCTTTATCTCTTTTTCTCCTTTTGTTTCACTGCGTGTTTTCTTCACATTGTCTCCTCTGACACTGTATTTAACTTTTGATCTCGAGTTGAAACAGTGTGGTATCTCAAAAACATTTGCTACTAGGAATATGCATTGAAATGTTTTATATTCGAGTTGAAAAATAAGATGTTAACTGATATTAATTCCTCTTCTCCGAGTTGAGAGTTTTTCCTAAGGGATTTTCACCTTAACCGTGATATACCGATGTCATTAAATGGTAATTGCTGTTCTCCGTCTAACACTGAATGTAACAAAGGAACCTTATGTGCCCATTCCGATATTCTTATAATAGAGCGGGAGGAAGAGGGCGGGATGTATTACAATCGTGCTATGACATGACATTGATCACTATTGTTTCTAATTTGTGCAAGAAAGAACGACATGAAGGTTCATTTTGAAGGTGATATCACCTTATCGAATGCAGAGCATGATTTTTACACGTTCATCGAGGCTTGGAATATTACGCGTGTCTTCCTTTCGGCAAAAAAGGAATATAAATAAATAAAAAATTAAAAACAAAAAACAAAAACAAGAAAAAGCACACACACACAAAACAAAAATAACAAAAAACAAAAACAACTAGAACATTATATATATCTAACCTAGAAGGTATGTACTGTAGAACAGAAAGGACTCTATTCCATGCTTTCCATGACGTTCTCTGGTAATAGTATTGCGTTCCAAAGCGTTCTCTTGTAGTAGCATTGCGTTCCTAAAAGGCGTTATCTTTTAATACTTTTGCTTTTCAACGGGTTCTCCCGTAATAATAATGCGTTTCAAGGTGTTTTGTAATAACATTGCGTTCCGGTGAGGCGATTTGTTGTACAACTATTGCCTTCACATGTGTTTACTATTAGTAGTATTGCATTTAAGTGCGTTCTATTGTAATAGTATATTTCAGCTAATTTCCTATCCTTTAGCCTCCGTAAGTCGTATTTCACATTTCACTCGTATCTTATAAAAACTGATCAATTCATTCATTCACAAACAGGCATTACAAATAGTGCTGTTGTTAACATTGATTTGGCTTACGGTCGGATAATGACTTGTTTTTTTTTTTTTTTTATTATTTTTTTTATTTTTGGAATGTCTGTACCAAATCAATATCGTATAAATAAGTTACCTCCCTTTGCAACAGACAAAGAACGACTGCACGTGGTTCGGGGATTAATTGTGGTCTAAAACGGATTTGAAGATAGATTTGACCTTGACCTTATCGTGTACCATTTATAGGTATTTTTTTAGCAAGGTAGACAAATTAACAGGCAGCAGGATCAGCCAGTTCAAACGAGACAATTGTTTTCGGATGACGAGTAAACGAAACGGAGAGAGATAATACTACCAGGTAAAACAGCCTGTAACAAATGTGTTATAGATACGACTTCAGGGAAAACCTTAAAATAAATAGGAACAAAACAATAGTTCGGCAATCAGCTATTAGCACACAACTTGTAATCTGTGCCTATTGTGTCTGTGATTGATTTCGGGGTGTAGGGGTGAGGCGACACGCAGATTTCATTTCACTTTCAGACAATAAGGATTGGTTCTAATTAATGTGGGGATAAACAGCTGAGGTGGGGATGCGCGCGTGCGGTTTACGAAATTACACGTGTTCTGTTAGCAGGTTACTTGATGGCAGACTTAAGAACGACCCGACAGTGACTTCTAGACGGACACATTTATTCACGACCACATGTGTTTACAATATGGCTGAAACATAACCCAGAACGAGGCTCTTCTATAGTCCGTATCAATATGTTACTATGGACAGTAACAAACATGTTGTATGTATCATTAAAGTTCTTCATATCAAATAACTTATCTTCATAAGTCTGGGCTCGAATGTTTCCGTCACAGGGAACAAAACATGCATAGGACGTGCTATTTTTTAAATGCCGTTCCTGATCGCATGATTCCGACACCTTGTCATCCCTCCGTCTCATCTTATATTCTATCAAGTTTCAAATAATCAGTCTCGGGATACGCTTTGGTATACGTGTATGTAAGGTGATGGAGATGTAGGACAGCAGTATTCTTTATTTCATCGGTGCATGCTGGTGTAAACTAAGTGATCAATTAATTAAGCGTCTGGTTAACCGAGACTATTAAACCAGGAAGTGCCAGTACTAGTTTTGCTAATGGTAAGATTTTGACGGAAGTAAACAATCTGACGGCTATATGATCTTGATAGAAACCTTTTTTCGTTGTCAAACAATAACATATATACATTATATGCATGTACATAATATGTCATCTAATTAAACTAATCTAAAAAAATCGGATTTTATATTATTTCTGTACGTGTGTGTGTATCTCAGATCTCCAGTCCAATGTTTTGAGAGTTGATATTCAATTAATAAACAGTCTGTCTAGAGTTCTTAGGTCCGTGGTTCGAATATACACACTGAAATCTAGTAGTATTTTGTCTAAGCGATTTTCTCGATATGCTGGTGCCTGTTCAAGGTTTCGTCATCATTCCAACACTTTAGAACTATATGCCCTTATTCCCCTTGCCAGCATGGCTTCTAACGATCGATATACACGGAATATTTTCAAGTCTGGGAATAAACTTAATTTACATTTTTTTTGTAAATTCTGACTGTCACCCCCTCATCGCTATCGAGGCTTCAACGTTAAGATGACATAATATCAATGTTATCGAATTACATCTGAGCCAAAATGGCTGGCTTTTTAAGTAATACAGAGCTTCTGAAAAAAAAGCAAACATAAATATTACGTATAAGTCTTGGAGACTCCAAATATAACTGTAATATGATTTAAGACGGATAGAAATGGCATATGCACCCCCTGTGTCAAAAACAAGTATATTGTTCTGCTAATTTCTTCTGGGAATACTGATAAATGCTGGAGCTTTTTCATTTTGGCGTTGACTGTTAATGGAGAAATGTTTCACAAGAAAACGTACAAGTGCTCTTTTCCCTAATAAGTTATATGATTTCGGTGTTCTACCGATATTAGACTCGATTTGTTTTCGCTGTATTTCTGCAAAATGATATAAACAAATACATGTATATAACATGTCTCCACATCTTATCTGATAATGTGATATTTCAAATATCAAATTGTCAATTTTGTAATGTGTCGCGAAATTGTTTGTAAATTATATCCATTCTTATATTTGATAATATAATTCTTTATGACCGATTTCTAAAATTGTTTTAAGAAAGCGACTGTTAGACAAAAATGCTGGTACAATAAACTATAAACTATTACATTGTATATAAACCGGTTTTGAAGGAAAACATTATTTCAATTTGAGGAATTGATAAACGACACTGATATGTATATATTTATTAAAAAAAAAAAGCAAAAAAAAAAAGCAAAAAAAAAAGCTTTAGAGCAGTACTTAAGACGACTTATCAAATTATATATATAACTAGCTTTTACATGTACGTGGAACTGTTTTCATATCAAATCCTAAAGTAATTAATAAACGTAATACAACAAAATATTAATTTTAATATTTGAACTTCAGTTCATTCGTTCTTCACTTCACATTCACAAAGATTTATTAAAGTCGAGTTAATGATCGAAAATATTAAAATTTTCCGCTGGCTCTAATAAAAAAAAAAAATACATTGTTTGAACATATCACATTTGGTATCCAAAGCTAGACTTGTCTTTCTAAGTTGTAATCATCTCAACGTTATACGTACATTAAATGACTGAAGTGATCAAAATATGCAGCAACAGCTTTTGTAATATATTGATATTCAAAGACGAATTGATAGGCATTTTCACAATGCAATCGCACGTAACTGCAGTTAATATTTTGTTCACAGTCAAAGAAAGATGAAACTCATATACGAAAAATTCTACAAAGACATAAATCAAATATAATTTTGGCCCCAGCATGGAACCCTGTGGAACACCAGAAGAAATATTCCATCACCTCGATGCCGCCCAGTTAACAGTTACTTTGTATTGCCGATCTCTAATATAGTTGTTGAACCAATTTGAAATGCTATCCCTGATGAAGCGTGTTTATGTAATAATAATTCGTGACTCTCAAAAACTTGACACAAATTGAAAAATCTTTTGATCAACAGCGTCAGGCGCAAAAGCAGTTAAGTATTAGAGATTGGCTATCGTAGACCTTTTTTGACAATATTGGTATTGATGACATTGATCTATGATTTGTAACACAGTTTCTTAGACCAGACTTAAAATTGGTATTACATGTGAAAATTACCTTCACGAAGCGATTTATCAAACAAATTGGAACACACAGTTCATGCTCACATTCTTTCAAAACTATCGGAGTATACCAGATATATTGTAGTACCGACAAGCCTTCTTTATATCAATATTATTCAAAATCTTAAGAACTTTGGTACAGCCCAGGTCAATTGTGCAAAAGAGATTTTCAAAAGAGTTATAATTGAATACACAGGATGATAATGCATGAAATCATTATCAGAAGTAAACACACTGTGAAAAAAGTTATTACACATTCCAGCGGCTTCAACATTGCAAGGGGCCGCGGTGGCCGAGTGTTTAATGTGTCCCGACACTTAATCACTAGCCCTCCCACCTCTGAGTTGCGAGTTTGAAAGCTACCTGGGGCAGTTGCGAGGTACTGGCCGTAGGCCGGTGATTTTCTCCGGGTACTCCGGCTTTCCTCCACTTCCAAAACCTTGCACGTCCTTAAATGGCCCTGGCTGTTAATAGGACGTTAAACAAAAACAAACAAATCAACATTGCATTTAGGATTAATATCAGAATTACACATCGACTTTGGAATATGATTTTAATAATACAATTAAGATTTTTAGATTTTGTACTTTAGCACAGGAGAAGTAAATATACTCCAATATTTGCACGATTTGATTGTTTCAATAGCCCTGTTAATCACTTAATGATAATTAGACTAATGATGTAGATAGGTATTATGATACACTACAGATATTTCGATGTGCTCTAATGCTGATTTCTCCCAGTAGATTTCGATTTAACGCTAGATAGTGGATTTTAAACGCTCATTTGGGGTTGATCTGCTTAATATCAATATTGTTTAGTGGCCATATGAGAAGAGCATCATGCGACAATTTTGTAAATTAAACGCCATATGATTAAGAATAGCTTTACCGAGGATAAAGTGTAGCAACAGTTGACACAGTCATACGTAGACAAAATCGAGACTGCAACACATTAATAAAATCAGCTGGCCCTTGGAGAAATGAACTCAAATCGAAATTATATTAATCCCCGTATATGCTTATCATAGGCACGCATACTTGGGGATTGAACATCACATTGATTGGGTTTATGGTAGCATGAACGCAGTTGACAGTAAACGTATTCTGAGCTCTTCATAAAAAATCTCCGTTGCCAACTGCATTCATCCGATTCAGATTACCCTTAATGAAGAAAAAAAAAAAACGGTACGCTCAATTCAATACATGATTGTAAAAAAATGAATGGAACTAACAAAATTTACTAAACTAGTCTTTGATGCTACAAACTCACCGCAAATTCAATAATTTAACCACATATTCTTCCTTATTTTATACACATTTTTCTTTTTCTATAGTTTCGTAACATTCATTGGCGTTTATATAGTCGACGTTTCCCCTACCAAAACATTGTGTTATGGTTGATGCAGTGGCAGTTTTAAGATGCATATAGCTGCTTGCCTAGAATTTCGTTCATAGCCGAGGCCATAAAAATAAAAATATCTCAATATTTTTAATGATCGACATCTGCCGTCAATTTACCTGGCAGGGTAACTGGTGGGTGTCCGAGTTATTTCATTCAGTTCTTATTGCCTTGCGTTTTATCAGTAATAGGGCTTTCAAAAGGTAACTCGATGCGAGATATGTCAACCTTATCGCCCTGTATGATTTTAAATGCACTGCTGTAGCAGTAAATCATATCGATAATTTACAGGTTCCAATCAAGTCCTTAGCTTTCTATTGATTTATACAGTCCAGCGAAGGTGTAAAATGTATTTCTGAATTGGTGCAAACGTCTGTTTTATTTTACTAGTGTAAAACCCACCATTATCAGGGGTTCGTTTTAAAGCTGATAATAAGCGGACACTTTACAATATATTATTGTATCCAATCAATTGTATGATATAAATCTTAAATCGTTTCTTTTAGTAATTGGACCGTTTCACTAATTATACTTCGCGATATCCCATCTGCATTCACTTCAGGCTCCCGTCCTTATACGACACTGGCTATTGCGAGGACGTTAAACTTCTAAAAAGCACTTCAGGCTGTTTAGAATGAGCAATAATAGCCCAGGTATCGAGCCATTGTCAAGGCCGATACTTATCAGTGAGAAATAGGGCATACAGTGTAACACTCCTATTGTATGCATTATACAACTGATTGTGTTGCTATATGAAAAGTCAAATTACTAGAGCATGAAATGAAGCTCAATAAAATTAGGTTGAAGGAATAGAACAGTATATAATAAACCATATCAAAATTCTTCCTCTATAGATCAACAATATTGCTTTTCATCTATTTTCAACAGCACACAGTAAGACTACAGATTTTAACTAAAGGCAACCAAAAGGAGTAAACATTACACATTTTGTTATCCAATACAAAAACTGGGTAGTAGGTACAAGCCTATCTAAATTCTTTTTCATAACGGATATGTAACCGTAGGGGTATAACCTTTGACAAGTCTCCACTCAGAAAAAGATATCAATGGTGTTTGTTTTGTTAGTGTTGTGTGATTTAACGTCATCACAACACCCAAGGCCGTATGAGGACGGACGCCAGGGGATGCTTACAAACATTTAAGTTCTTTTAAGGCAAGAATTACCTCATATCATAGTGGGTTATTTTGGGGAATTCGTATAATAAGTCAGTGCTAAATATTCTTTTGATATTAATAATAAGAAAGCATTGTAAGGAATATGTTTCAGTTTCATGCTTGTACGAAAGAAAAACCGAAATGAAAACTGAATGAATACGTGTACGCGCGATGTTTCTTTCATACCAGCAAGAAACTAAATAATATTCCTATCATTGCTTATGATTAATAATTATTTCTGAATAACAAAGGGAAAAAACAAAAACCGATGTATAAATCCGCCTATTCAATAATTTGATTACGGAACATTTAAGCATTGAACTGCTTTCGGTTTGTAGTTATGGGCCAACTGGACATAGACAAATTTAATGAAGTGCGTTAACGCTTTATCTTCATGTTAAATCAGAAGCGAAGTCTTGATTTCAACATTGGATGGCAATGAGACGTATACACTGCGTGTACGTGAACAGTAGTTTGTGTAGTAAACAGGAATCCCATTGACGGCAAAGAAATCACTCCGCTAGGTGGTGTGACGCCAGATTAATTCATCTAATCATTATCATTTAAGTGAGCGGAGCTTTTTTCATAGATGTATGAAAGAAAATATTAGCGAATCAAAAAGCAGCATTCTGCGAATGAACAGCGAACAAGTGTGTGTTAACAAGTAGATAAAATGACAATAAAAATAAGATAGAAAACGCCAAATCTGGCGAGGAGTTTTCTGATATTGTGCCATGTGAAGAAGGAGTCAAGGTGTCTTTATCCCTTTAAATGATTACCAGATGTGCTCAGGTTTAGAAAATAAGAACTAACTCTGTAGAGTGGTGTTCGATATGGACATTGCTTCAAAACGGAACAGGAACCTAGGTGACGGACGGAAATAGGCAACATTCTATCCCCCTCCCATGGATTGACAGAGACGTAAAAGGAGAGAATACCCACATTCAAGAGAAATCGTGATTCCTACTGAAAATCGATGAATCAAGGGCAAATTATGAACAAGGTATACATTCGCATGGAGACTGTAGATAAGGTAAATAAATAGAAAATGATGACTACATTTTCAATGATTTACGCCGACTAAGTTTCTACATGTGCAGAGACATATTTATACAGCGCGTAATCAGATTTCAAATTAGAGCCCGCAGTTTCATAAGTAATCTTATTGAGAAGGCAATTATTTACCCGTTGACCAATGCAAGGTTTCACATATACATGTATGTAAATGCGAACATTTGTTTATGACACTAAATGAAAAAGTCCGTTTACGCAGCCCTGACATCGCCTTTAACACCAATCGTTCTGAGTAGTATACAAAGGACCCTATTGTTTATCAGAAGATAGTTTCTCGAAATCGATATCCTTAAACTGGTATTTTTAGATGCTCCTATACGGTTTTGATGGTCTCCCCGTTGCTTTGCATATAAGAGCTCACAAATGCACAAATTGCACGAATGCTACACTTGTGAAAAGTTCATTTAAATATTTTATTAATAGTTTTATTATTGGTGGAAATATATGCTGAAGAACGAATAAACAACAACGAACACGTGTGTTTACTCTTCAATGGCGTTACTATCAATTGAAATTGGTTTGATGCAGACGAATATCACGATTCTGGAGTTCTTTAGTTTATGCGTAGGTGTAGATTTATTTCATTCAAACCTTTTGTTTGTTTGACAGATTAACGCGAATAACAGTTTATGCTATCCAGCCATGCAAAAACAAATAAGTAAAATTAGAAAAATAAATTTTAAGCTAAGGCAAATGCTTGTTTATTGAATTATTGCCATGTGGTTGTTTTCCAAGGGTAGACTCAACAACAGAATCATATAGAAGATGTTAAGATATTTTCATTTGGAGACGTGTACATGCACCATTGACAATATTTGTGACTTTTCATTCTATGTATTAGAATATGACAAATTAAAACCATTGTTAGTTTTTTTCAGTTTCAATAGGTGAGGAACATCTACAAGCTCCCCTCTTCAAATTGATCTGAAATTTGCTGTTAATGTGGTTATATGCAGTACCAAGCAAACAAACAAAGGAAAGTATATTAATAAATAGCTACCATTGTTTAGCTTATACATTGTATAATGTACAAGATTGACTAACACGCACTTTGCTTCCCATAAGTTAGTTTATATAACAAAAATGATTTGGTTTGATATCCATGTACAATCATATCACATTTAATTACAACTCAATCCTCCTATTAAACTGTGTGACCAAAACATAAAAAAATCATCTATCCCTCCATCCCCTCCATCAATATACCCATCTTCAACTTTGATTTAGGATTGTAAAAAAAAACAACTATCAACTGAAGAATCACATATATATTTTGCTAGACATTACTTCGCTCTCCTTTATCGTACATTAAAGTAATGTGGATATATCTTTATATTTCTATCAATACTCGATTGGACAATTGATGAAACGTGAAGACTTTAGACGACACGATGATGTGCGGTAGTATAATACCAGTGTTGATGTGTTTAGAGAGTAAGACAAACACAGTTCCCGCTGGCTGATATAATATACAAATGTAACGGTAACAGATTTCGCTCTTGCATGCTGTAGCAATAGATTATGAAGACAGATTGTTCGATTTGATGTGGTCGTATTCTTGTCATGTCCAAAGGTCCTGTTGCCTTGATAATCCTAGACTGTTTACCTAGACAGAGGCATGATCAGATCGGACAAGACATCAGACAATGTAGTTAATCTTGTTTTATCTTGTTTAGTCACAATACGTCCCCGTGTCCCTATATCTCCGGGGCAGTATTGTGAAGAGGTCACATCGCCCACGGTTTCTTTATTTAACATGCCATTTGTTGACTTATTACTGTTTAGGTTTTGAAACTAATTAATACATATCGTGCTGTTGTTTTTATTCGTTGATTTTCCTCATGTCTCGTTGACTGTTTGTTGGCGGATGCTCATTTCGTTATAATCTGCTTGCCTATCAGTTAGGGTTTCCTCATTTTTTATTTTTGTCTTTCTGTTTTTGTTCTCCTCCCTTTCTGTTTTTTTGTTTTGTTTCTTTCTTCCCCCTTTTTTAGCTTGATTAATTTATTTGTTTTTCCTTCCTTTCCTTTTTTGTTTCTTCTTCCTTTCTGTTGTGTTTGTTTATTTCTCCGTCCTTTCTGTTTTGTCCGTTTGCATGTGTCTCTTGCTTTCCTGTTTTTGTCTGTTGTTTTCGTATCCCATTCCATGCTGTTAAATCTGTTTGTTCGTTACGCCCCCTTTCTGTTTTTGTCTATTTGTTTGTTTCCCCCTTTTCTGTTTTTGTTTGTTTGTTTCTCCTTTTTTGTTTCTGTCTAACTGTTTATGTCTCCTTTCCTCTGTGTTTTTGTTTGATTGTTTCTCCTTCCTCTCTGCTTTGTCTGTCTGTTTTTGTCTCATGTTTTTTTATCTGTTTTTCTCTATTTGTTTGCTTCTTTTTCGACTTGTTTTTATGTCCTTCAATTTTGTTTTTTGTTCTGTTTGTTTCTCCTTTCTTTCTGTTATTGTCAATTTGCTTGTTTCTGCTTCCTTTCCGTCTTGTTTTATTGTCCTTCTATTCTGTTTTTTGTTTGCTTTTGTGTCATTCCTTTCTGTTTTTGTCTGGTTTTTTTTCCTTCTATTTGTATTGTTTTTGTTTGTTTGTTTGTTTCTCAGTCCCTTTTGTTTTTCCTTGTTTGCTTGTTTATCCACCCTTTCTGTTGTTGTCTATATGTTTATGCCTCCTTACTTTCTGTGTTTTTTCTTTTGTTCGCATCTCCTCCCTTTCGGTTTTTGTTTGTCTGTTTGTTTCTCCTCCCTATCGGTTTTTTTCTGTTTGCTTTCTCCCTTTTCTGCCTTTTCTGTGTTTTTCTCCTTACTTTATTATAAGTATTTATAGTATGTACCTCCTAATGTTAAATATCTGACTTTTCGAAATCCGCTTGGAATTTTCGAACATGTAATGATTAGAAGACTTAATATACTATTGCCTAATTAATGCAGCTCGAATACGTTTACCCTATTTACAAGTTTATGATGGCTATCTTTAGATAAACAGTGACATTTTTTCGTATATTTTTTTTTAATATTACCAGTACTCATACCGAGGTATCATACCGTTAAGTAACAGGTTCAAGAAAAACGATTTTATTGTCTGTTGAAAGCTTTTCCCCGAGGACGAACGTCAAAAACATTGAAACAATTATGTCTTTTCCGTCTGTATGTTTTTTTAATCGAAAGGAATAAACTAAAATTTATATCCTGAAATTGAAAACTTAAACGTTTTTTTTTTTATATTTTGTTATATACGATTTACATGAGTATTAAAAAAAAGTAATGGGCTTTGTCTTCTTTTTCATTTTACAATTGCCAACAGTGACGTCCAAATCGATAAGAAACGAACTGAAGGTGAAGGTCGAATACAACACCTGCTCACCTTTACGCTGCCTTTGTAGTTTGTCACCATAGATGTGGGCGGGGCGGCTACCTGATTATTACCGACAGATAATCTCGAAACCATATCCCCGAAGATAAGCTACTTCGAGTTTGTGTGATGTAGTTACTTATTACCTAGTGATTTAAGACATAGCAAGTTTGTATTGCAATGCTACTTTTTTAGGTGGCTATGCGATTATTAACGTTAGTGTATTGTAAAATATGGCAAATAACTGTATGTGCGAGTAAGCAAAGATAACCGAATCACTAAGAACACTGGAACAACCCTGTTATCGATGCTCAATAGAGACGGCACAACACACAAGAGATGTGTACAGGAACTTGTTGTCCGTACTCAACACACACAACACACTAGCTCTATAAACAGGAGCATATTTCCCGAACTCAAATAGAGGGAGCACAACATACTAGTACTATATACAGGAACTTGTTACCCGTACTCAATACAGTAAACACAACACACACCAGCGAAATAAACAGGAACTTGTTACCCGTACTCAATACAAAGTGCACAACCCACCAGTCCTATATGCAGGAGTTTGCTACCCGTAATTAACAGAGGGAATATAACCCACCAGTGCTATATGCAGGAACTTGTTATCCGTATTCAATGCAGAGAGAAAAACCCACCAGTGCAATAAACAGGAACTTGTTACCCGTACTTAATACAGGGATCGCAACCCACCAGCGCTATATACAGGAACTTGTTACCCTATATCAAGCGTCATGATCGCTGTGATCGGAGACAAAATCCCTGTTAGCCGTCCCAAACTCTCGAACTGTGACGTATAGTAACCGGTGCCGCGGTAAGGTTGCAACCACTTTATGAAATAGCTTATCATTTGCTGACAGGAAATCGAAAAAAATTGCCAAATTCAAAATGAAGATTAAAAGCACTTGTTTACGCCTGCCTTTTACATTTGTAGACCCTCACACCGATTTCTTGAACATCACCTATTTACTTCCGTAAATATGCATGTACATGCACGCTATAGATCCTCTGTATATTGTGTAACATTTGAGATTTCATTTGTTCTTGTAAAACCTGTATCAGCGACCACATGTCCATACATTTGTATCTATAATATGATTATATATGAAGTAAAACCTGTATTAGCGACCACTGTTGATATATACTATATGTTTATGGATATATTACATCCGAACCTGAACAAGCAGCCACAGTCTATATCTAAAATATGTATATTTATACAGCCAAACCTGTATTAGCGACCACTATCTATATCCACCAAATATGTATGTATCAATAAAAACCTGTATTAGCGACTACTCTCTAAATCCACCAAATATTTAGTTTACATCGACAGCTGTATAAGCCACCACTGTCTATATATTACATGCATATATCTACAATATGCTTATGTTCAGCCAAACCTGTGTAAGAGACCGAAGTATATGTGTTTTCATAAGAGTATACTTGTATTATCGATCACTGTCTATATCTATCATATCATTATCTAGACAACAAAACCTGTATTAGCGACCACTGTCTTTATCTAACATAACATTTAGATACCCAAACCTGTATTAGCGGGTCACTGTCTATATCTTCCATATCATTATTTAGACAACCAAACCTGTATTAGCGGCCACTGTCTATATCTAACATATAATATAGACAAACAAACTTGTATTAGCGGCCACTGCCTATATCTAACATCATATTATTTAGACAACCAAACCTGCATTAGAAACCACTGTCTATATATACAATAATATTATTTAGACAACCAAACCTGTAATAGCGGCCACTGTTTATATCTAATATAACATTTAAACAACCAAACCTGTATTAGCGACCACTGTCTATATCTAACATCACATTATCTAGACAGCCAGATCTATATTAGCGACCACTGTACAAATGTAGGTTTATATAACAGTATACCTGCATTAGCGACCACTGTCTACATCTAATATAACGTTATTTAGACAATCAAACCTGTATTGGCGACCACTGTATATATCTACCATATCATTATATAGACAACCAAACCTGTATTAGCGGCCACTCCCTTTATCCAAAACTTGTATAAGCGGCCACTGTCTGTATCTTACATATCATTGTTGAGACAACCAAACCTGTATTAGCGACCACTGTCTTAATCTACCATAACATCATTTAGCCAACAAAACCTGTATTAGCGGCCACTGTCTATATCTAACATAACATTTAGACAACCAAACCTGTATTAGCGACCACTGTCTATATCTTACATCACATAATGTATACAGGCAGATCTGTATTAGCGACCACTGTTTATACACATGTAGGTTTGTATAACAGTATACCTGTATTAGCGACAACTCTCTATATCCAACATATGTTTGTATTAGCAGCTTACTTTCCATATCTACCGTATGCTTACTTAAACATTATTAGCGTCCATTGTCTATTTCAACCATACTTATGTTTATTCATATATTTGAACCTGCATTAGCGACCAACTGTCTGTCAAGCAATGTCAGAATGGTAGTAATAACAGCTAACTGGTCCTACCAACCAGTGCTATCCCCCTTCCTATACACTTACTTGTCTGTTCGGAAGTGGTTCATCCTCTTTTCGGATAGTTCTATTGTGTTTGAAACCTTTGTGTATGTATGAATTCATGTGAAGACGGTTTTATGGTATGTGTTCTACGTAAGCATGCTAAAATCACCAAGAAATACAGTATGTCGTTATGTCGTAATGTCGATTTGGACATCATTAAGTTATACAGTCATATCTTAATCGTTTTTATAATGACACAGCTAAGTTCTTTTTACATGATACAAGGTCGTTATTGCGATACAGCAAAGTAGTTTTCACAATAAAAGTAATACGCTGAGCCGTACAGGCTTCCGAAGAACGGTGTTCATTTCGCAACAATGTCAGAACGACGTACATCTATCAAATATGTATACACACGGGGATTCGGAGTAATAGCTCCGATTGATATGTCAATATCTTAGTTATGACCTTCTTTATGGTTAAAGCGACGTCTTAGCCTCCAAATCTCTCTTTAAAAACTAGAATATTTTCACCTCATGGGAACAATAACTCTCCCCGAATTTCGCTCTTTTTGAAAGATTCTATATCAGAAGCAGACATTTTTATTCCATAATTTCCAAATAAAACCCCCTACATTTTTGACAACAGCATGACATACATGAAGATGGAGGTGATGTAAATTGGGTTTGCTCTCAAATCAAACGAATCTATATTACGTGTCAACAATAAGTCATCAGGGTTGTGTTACTAATTAGACTCGTGTTCTCGTCCGGAGGAGTAAACATGAAAAAGACTCATGGAAAATTCAATTTTCTTTAATCCTCAACATTATCGCCACACCCGACGAAGACATTTAAACAAATAATTTACTATATTTACAAGATTGAGCGACGCAACATGCCAACGAAGGTCAAGGTCATTGGTTACACGTGATGTATGAATGTCTATGACTATAGTCAGGACAATGTTTTATGAACGTTGCCGCGACATAAGGAAAACATTTATTGTAACCCTAAATAAACTCATATGAAACGAAAACATCCTGCGAACTTCAACTTATACATTGGAATTATTGTTGATTAAAAAATGACCCAAAAAGCACAGTCTTATTTGTTCAGGCATATATCTTCTACGTCATTTGTTAATGGTTTAAATCAGCCCAACCATTCTCCAGACCTTTTGCGGAGATAATCTCCAACTCGTTTCCCAATGAACTCAGCCCACCTCTTGTTGGTGCGTTTTCCTAGAAACTCCGCCCACTTCTTGCTGAATTCAATGCGGTCGTTATCTGTGTAAGAGTCAGAAAAATCCGAGCCAATTTGTCCAGTTTGGAAATTCCTGAATGCGGGATTAAGATTATTTAGTCCGAACGGATGTCCTGGTACATGCGGTTTTAAACTCTTAACTACATCCGGGAATCCATATTTAATACTTCCTGTTTCTGTGGGACTACGGAAATCCTCTTCGGGTGTGTTCAAATGATTAACAGACAGACGCAATGCTGTTTTCAGAAACGAGTCTTCCTTAGGTTCATCTGAAAATACAATATTAAAACTTAATGAATACAATGTTAAGATTTCACATACATTAGATGAAACTTAAACATTCTACCGAGAAAGTTAGTACTTTGGATTCTGACAGACTGGAATGTCGTTGTGAGTGTGAGTAGCTTGGCATGTTTCTGTTATCAGACTTTTATAATATAGTACAGGTTCCTGAATAAATGCTTGAAAATGAGCAAATATTTCCATAAAAAAATTTGAAATCAGTAAAAAAAGTAAGTTCTGAGTCTTGTCAAGTGTACATGTATATTGTTTAGATGTGTGCTTGTTCGTTGTTTGTTTTGCTTTCTTTTGTTTTTTTTATTTATACCTCTAGACCTAACGTTCTAAACACAACCCCAATATCCATTTTTATGTTAGGTTAATATTCTTTTAACATCTTTACTTGTTTTTAATTTCTTTTCTTTTTCCCGTCTTGAAATCATCCGTGTTTGCATATACTGTTCTCTGTCTATTTTTACGCTAAATATGTTTTACTTTACATTACATTTCCATGCCAAAACCCTATTAAAACATCTGAATGTCAAATGTACTGCGATATATATCTGTACATACATTATGTGTAGAGTGTTTAAATACTTGCAGCAATGTGAAGATTTCATGTTTTTTAACGACAATTCACATTGTTTAGGAAGTAGTACGATCTTTTCAAATCTTTGGGTTTAAGCGAACGGATGACCAATTGCTAAGGTCAAACCTGAAACGTAAATCACTAAAATCGTTCCAGAAAATAGCTCCCTACAAAAATAAACATATAATTGATTACCAAGTGTCCATTTGTGACGACAAAGGCTTCCAACTCTAATCTATGTTCACATTTCTCAAATTACTTGAGTCACTGAATTATCTGTGACAGATTGTTCCTGTCCCTGTTGCTAAAGAAAATTGAATTATCTATTGATCAGACTTAACAATATCGTAGAGTTACTCAGTTTACGACTCTAGTGCGGGACTTCCGGTTAAGTTGTACATCTATGTGTGATGCGCATGCTACCGGTTTACCCGTTGCGATACTTCTAGCATGCCCGAAATAGTCTTAACATGACAAATGCATTAAATTCATTACACTCGTTTGAAATACGATATTCGCTATTTTTAACAATAAATAAATACATTTCTTGGTTTATTGTAAGAATCAAGGCGATATACCCAGTTGTAAGCTTAATCATTGATTTGTAACTGATTAAGGTAAGGGAAGCCATTTCATTGACGTCATCAGACGTTTTGCAAACCTGGCCCTAACCATCAGTATCCATGTAAATTCTCATAATTGTCTAATATGTCGTTTTCGAGAAAATGTCACGACAAGTTGGTACGCGAAGCAGACAAAAATCAAAGGGAAATATATCTCGATAACAATACTGATGAAAATAATCAGAATCCATATGCAATGCTAAGTAAACCAAGATTGTAAATGTATATACATTGTAAATACTATATGGCGTACTACTTTTCTTTAGCAGCATAACCGGGGAAAATGAGTATGGTATTGAAAATAAAGTGGAGACAGCTATCCTGAAGCTAACGTTGTCAATTACCGGGCATGGTAACTCGGTGACCGGTATCGGCCGATAATTAACGGATTGGCCAATTATCGCCGTTCTTAATTTTCCTTTATTGAATTCATCTTCACTGGAATGTCAGCGCAGATTAACAGACGTGACATGTATTCATTGGAATGCCGGCAACCTTCTTGTGTTTTATTTTCATAAATGCAAAATTGAAATTGAGACAATGCATTTTTGTTGTTATGACAGAGCCGGTTTGTGTCAGATTCTATATGTATCAAAGCCGTCTTTTTATTTCGTCGATCTTCCCGTGGTTATCTTTAATTGTATCAAGTCAACAATGAAACGTGCTTCACAGTATTTCGAGGTACAATATCTGACCTTTGGTAGTTTTGAATATATATATTACCTAAGAGTAAAACAAAACCCATTAAATAAAAACAGAAAACTGACCAGCACCACACTGTGTGAGCCGTGAAGGGTCTTCCTGAGTAGACGACACACCACGACGATGCTAACAATTATAACATAACATGGTGGGTTTAGATTAAGAAAACTGAATACAAGTCAACCATCTGAGTGGTTTGTCGCTAGAAATCGTTCGGACGTACACGGGTTGTCGGACAACGAGCAGACTTCTATAGCGCAAGACGGAAAGAAAACAGCATGTTTCTGTAGCTTTAAACCGGACATGGAGCACGTAGGCTTGACAAACAAGCCGTGCTTGTCGACGAAACTGGGAAATAGATTGGCAAATGGTCGGAGCAAGTGCATTGTCAATACAGCGTTGACGGCTATTTTATTATCGTGTGACCCGGATTAGAAATCACTTCATCGTTAGATTTGTTACGTGTACTATAAGGCTCTTAAGATGACATTCCTAATCAAAACAAACGATTCTTTCTTCTCCATTACATACTATTATCAACGTAAATTTTTCATATTTTAGCGTTTTATATTAAAGAAATGAAATTTTAAATAAATGATTTGTATATGTATATATATATTATGTAAAGTATATGGTATTAGTGTGTGTGCTATATAAATAATATATATTTTGTGGAACAAAAATAGGAGTTGCTACCTTGCAGTAAACTTTAGAGAAACTAAACTATATGCATTATATAGAGTCATGTAAAATATGTATTTGTATACCATTATGATAAAAATGTATAATGGTATCGAATTAAATCTGAAACGGAAAAATTGTAATGCTTTAAAAAACATATAAAGAAACAATGAAAGAAATATGTATGGGTAAGACAAAATATTTAAGTTGTATTTCAGTCCGTTCGTAAATGCTGATGCTCAAAAATAATATATGGAAATATAATTGTAATACAACATTACCCCCAAATACCTACCTTTTTTCAGGATTCCAGTTATTCTGAAAATGTTCTGTATTAATGAATATCATTAAAGTTTGTTATTACCGTAGAAGTGGAATTATTCACGTTTGGATGCTTCACAGTATCCGCGTTGTGGAAATATTCACGTAGTTAACACTGCCAAAGTATATGACGGCAATGGTTTTGCATGTATATACTGTGAAGTATAATTTTGATGGTGAAGTTTTCGAGATTTTACTAAACGCTAGAATTGAAAATGGTGCTTTTCCCACAGAACTATTAACTGCAATAAAGTTACTCTATGAAAATGTATTTTCAGAGAATTAGTAATATTTTTGTTTTAAAAATATTATCTTTTTAATTTTTCATCTATTTTTTTTTCAATATAATTCCATAAAAAAAAATTAAGAATAGCAAATCTTAAAAAAAAATACATCAACGTTTCATTTATAAGCGTCGGGTGTTCTGAGTAAGCATAAGAATTGTAATCATTTTCCACAACCCGAAAATCCACATCCAAATATTTCCACATTTACTGGTCAGGAAAAAAAGTATTGCTAACAAATAATTTAAGAAAAATACACACACGCAACACACACGGTATACAAATCTCAATACAGATTTTGATAAAGCCACTTTCACACGATATGACATTGTTTAAGCATAACATTAACACATACAAAATGTTAATGAACTTTGTTAGTAGATACTGAAAGCAGTTGTTAATGAATTAGTTAGTTTATGGTTAAATTGAAGAAAAATAAAGAAAATTAGTCGGGGGAACCTCGGACATTTCAGTCTCGACGTGAAAAAAGTGTTAGTATAATCACGGATTAGGTAACATTAGGGGAGATCAAAGATATACAAATCATCATGCTGATGAAGTCATCAAATCTGCGGTCAGCAATGACGTCATACCAGGACAGAACACATGACGTCACCACGGGATATCGTCTTGCATTCATCAATACGCCGACATGCATTATGGGATACGAAGAGTTCGGACGCCGAGCATCCGTAGGAAAGTTGGACAGCACAACACACTCCTCTTCAAACAGTACTGCGTCCTTACAAGTCATCCCCATATTCCCGACACCCGACTTATTTAGTTACATATGACATCTTCTTTAATAATCTGCTATAAGCATTATCAATCACAACTAAAGTTCTAGATATTAGCTATAGGAAAATATATCTTTGTTCATGATGTCATCGTCTTTAATATAAAATACAGTTAAGGATATATTTCGAGTATTTCCATAGAGATATATACTATAAAATGTACTTTTACTTAACCCAGAACCCATTGCTGAATTGCCAAATGTCGAGGAGGTATTGTACCGTTTTGGAAAGGCTTAGCAGTCAAGGCATCGCAGAAGAAACTGACACTTAAGACTTACGCTACTGCTATTGTGTACAGCGCTTCCGGTTGCTTTTGTGATTGTGTCTTATGTTGTTTCTGGTATGTTACCATAGAAACCTAAACTTGTATCTCCAGCATAGTCAGAAACAAACGACACACTAAGTTCGTCATCAACGTCACTGTTTGTTCTGTCATTGCCACTCATGGCATGTTCCACTGTGACCGAGTCCATCTTTGGTTGTAAATCAATACGCCGAAATCTCTTTGATGAAGGCAAATCCATCGATGACGATAGATGTGTATCGAATGGGTCTGCCTGCACATACCCGGACTGCATAGACCCTGTAGGGTAAAGTGGAATAAAAGATGTCGCGCTTCGAAATGGAAAAGATGGTAGAAAGTTCGAATTTAGGGACGGAGTTTTAGAAAGAGAACCAGACGGAAATCGGGAAGCTGAATTCCTTGGTCGCATAACAAAGTCTGTATTCATACCGCCATTGTCTACTTTCGTAGTATACGTCTGCAGATTTGGAATATTAAAATGTTCTAAGTGACCATCTGGCATCTTTACCATATCTCCATGTGCTGGTTCACTATAAGCGCGTTTTCCGATGAAATCTGGAGGAGTGAAGGATATCTCTCGTTCTTCCCGTATAACCTCAGAACTACGTTTCCTGATAAATCCAGGCATCGCAATTGTTGTTAGAATGGAGTCAGCGCTAGACTCATCATCCTTATCATCATCCAATGCTGGAAGGAATTCTGTCACTTCTGGATAGCCTGTATTTTCTAACTGAATCGGGGTTTTGCTTGGAGTTTTCGGTTTACTTGAAACAGCGTTGTTGTCATTTAACAATGTCAATATTGAACTAGGATCGAACTGATAGATTGATTTTGCTGTATTTATATGGCTTTTGGGGCGTTCTGCAAGTACATTATCTTGTCTTTTTTTGTCATCTTGTCCGTCTCCCTTGCTACGAAAAGTAGGAAAAAGGAAAAGAGTACCACGTTTGCCTATGAAATCAGGGGAAATAAACCGTCGTTTATCTCTAATATCAGAGGACCGATAATGAGATCCGTGTTTCACAACTAAATCTGGAGAACTGTAACGTTTACCAATGAAATCGGGAGGACTGTATCGTTTACCAATAAAATCGGGAGGGCTATAACGTTTCCCGATGAAATTTGGAGAGCTGAAGCGTTTCCCAAGGAAATCGGGAGGGCTGTATCGCTTCCCAATAAAATCGGGAGGGCTATAACGCTTCCCGATGAAATCGGGAGGACTATAGCGTTTGCCGATGAAATCGGGAGGGCTGTAGCGTTTACCAATGAAATCGGGAGAACTGTAGCGTTTCCCTATGAAATCGGGAGAACTGTAGCGTTTCCCAATAAAATCAGGAGGGCTGTAGCGTTTATCTGCCAATAACTTGGTATGGGAAGGATTCAAATAATTAGTATTTGACGGTCTAAATTTAGTTTGTTTTAGCCTTTCAATTGGATGAAGTGAACGCTTTCCAACAAAATCTGGTATGTCAAATTTATGATGACGTTTTCCTAAAACAATGGAGTTTCGCTTATTAAGTGTTGTCATAGCACTAAACAATGGGTATGCCGCCGATAATGCTTGTATTCTTTCAAAGTGATTTGTCCCCCGTTTTCCGACGAAATATGGAGCATCGAAGTTACGCCTATCTTTATCTACAACTACATCGCTCTCACGTTTCCGTCGATCGAGTTTTGAATAGTTGTCTCGCTTTTTACGTACCATTTTCGAATTTGATCGCTGTCTCGCCTTATTTTTGTATATACTTTTGGTATTTATCGTATGTACTTCGCCGTTGTCTACTGATCGTTTTTTGCGACTAGCCAAACTCTCTCCAGTTTCATAACTTTCAACTGACCTTTTTCCCATAAATATAGAGCTATCAAGATCGCCGCTGGCTGTTCGTCGCCCAACGAACATTGGATGACCTCGGCGTCCTACAAACATAGGCTTTGATAAACCTCTCGCTACCAGTACAGGATCGGCACGCTTTCCGACAAACATAGGGTTTCTACGTTTTTCAGCCGCCATATTATCTGTTTGTGAAGTGCGCTTTCCAACGAAATATGGAGACCTTCTCCTGCCAACAAAAAGTGGACCTCGTCGCTTTCCAACGAATTTTGGTGCCCATTTGCCTCTTCGGCCTACCATCATTGGTATGTAACGGGTTTGTCTGCCAAAATAGTCACTTTGCGTAGCACCTTCTTCGGGTAAGCCTTCATTCGACCCAGCGAGTAAGCTCGAGAGCAAATTTCGCTCAAAAGCTTGAGCAACTTCTATAGGAATGTCTTGACTGTCTGCGGACATATCTATATCATCATTCGCAAAGTAGTCCCTTTTCCCCACAAACTGTGGGATACGCGCACGCTTAATCTCTTGCGCTAATAAGTCTGTTCCGCTACTGCCGTCATATTGTTCCAGGCTATCTGTAGCATCTGTATCAGCCGCACCTGCCGCAGGAAAAAGAGAAAGAAAAACAAACCATAAGAGGTGAAATATATATTTCCTTTATCACTCAAAATCAAATATACTCTTAAGGCTTCAATTAGCAGAGGCAAAAACTTAAGAAAACGAAGGATTAATTTTGTTTGTCATATCTTAATATCACAGTGAACATCATCATTTGAAATTTATTGAATATAGGAGAAATCGTCTACGTATAAATTGGAAATTCACATACATTTTATCTCTATATATATATAAATATAAAGAACAAATTATTATCGGCAATATGCGTAAGTCAACATTTTTTTAAAAACTCGACAGTATGTTCTTTAAAACAGTGAAAAAAACAGTTATACAGACTTTATAAGGAACAAAATATATTATGAAAGATAAAAATATGCATCAAGAATAAATGTATTGCTATATAAGTATGAAAGAAAATTGAGATATGTAAAAGAAATAAAATCAAGAGTTACAATTGATATTCAAAGAAAGTAGAGTTCAACGACTATATCACATGCCACAATGAAACAAATCTTTCGCATGACGCATTTTAAAATGGTCCATTTGCTCTGCTAAAACATAATTCTTTGATAATGTTGTAAATTTAGATAAAATTAAAAGAAACTCAACGGGCGGGCTGGAGCAGTGCGGCAAAGCGCATCGCGACATCGCGTTTGCAATTTGTTTTATCTATCTGAGATATACATGTCAATTGCCCAAACAATGTATCGTATTTTATTTATTTCTTTTTCTTTTCATTCAGATATGTAACAGGAAATATGGCCATCAAAGCGGCACATTGTTGAAATACTATAAATACTATAAAAGTAGTATTACTATAAATTTAACTTGTATGAATAAACATCATCTTATAGATATATAAAACAGCTGCTGAAACCACATATCTAAGTTAAGATGAGGCCTTGCTAAATTATCATATATGATTGTTTGAAAACACACTTTCATACAAACAGTGATATTTGTTTCAACTTTTACGAAATTAAATTGGAATTTTAGACATTCTTATCAGAAATCAAATTACATATATTAATTTACATGTAATAAAGTGTTTCCGCCATTAATTATGGCTGACAGTGTGAAATAAGCCATTTCCATAATGTCAAGCTCTTCAGAAATACACATCAACTGAAAACCATGTATTTCCGATTCTTTCTGGAAACGAGTATTCCAGTTTTCCGTAATGCCGAGATATCTGCTCTTGTTGGATGGTATGGAATGTTACGTCATTAGTTTGCGTTAGAAAATTACGTCGTTTCCTCGCAGATTTATGACGTTACTCTCAGAAACAGATGACGTAGAAATCAATACCTGTTCACAAAAGCAGACAACTCTGCATTACGAAAAGACGGAGTTATTCCTTTGGATATATACCAGCTGCAACGTGTAATTAATGTATACGGAAATACTGAATGTAAAATATCTTAAAAAGAAAGTCAAAATCTTATAAACATTATGTTACTCATGCAGACGAATAACAAACACATTACGTACCTACATTAAATGTACAATTCTAGGAAACCACAGACTATGACTTATACTGTTATACAGAAGTTGTAAAAAGAACTACTTGAGCGTTATATTTAGATATTGATTGAACATTTTTATGCTATGCAGATGTAACACAATAAAAACAGAGACTGAGTATACCATAAATAATCCGCGAGGCGGCATATTATGAGAGCATACTCCAGATTTAAAAAAAAAACCCAATAACGTAAAATATAGTTCAAGCTGATCCTTATGGTGTAATCTACAGTACATAATCTCTCTGAAAAACTCTTTTATCTTGAAAACTATTACGCCAATGTTGCAGGAAACCAAATGCGACGTTATCAACGGCGACGTCATATGATACTCGCATACTTTCTGGGGTATTTCTAAACCGCTAGTCTAGCGATTAAAAACCCCGTTATCATATATAGGTTGTAATTTATGAGTAGCATACCTTAACATTTATACAAGATAATAATATTGATATAACACAGAAATGTATCTTGTTTGAAGTTGTGTTGCAATTAAAAATATCCCGGGGAAACTGATACCATTCTAGAAGTCAGATTGATATCAAATTGGCCATTAATCATGAAAACTTCATCCACCTACGCCATATGAACAACAAGACTATCACCACTTTCATTAATTTGTTACAGACTACCTAAGCAACATATATAACTCTTGATCTGGTAAGTGTAACACCAACTGTCTGACAACAATCCCACCGGGATATTTACTTACCTGCCCCATCAGCGAGAATCTGCTGTGTTATTAACAAAAGTGCCAGTATACATGTATCCAAGAATTTCATACTGCTGGTGTTTAGGCTGAAAGTAGAAAAACAAATCCAAGTAAGGCAGGATGAGGAGGATAGGCTGCTGTCAAAAAGAATCTTAACATCCATCCTAACAAAGGTATTTGGTATTACCTTTGACATTTTGTGCAACGTTGCCCAGAACCAAAGCGGTTGTAAAACAATGTAAACTTAAGTTATTTGTACTGATATCTCGATTTTAGCAAGGCAACAAGTTTTAAAACATTAAATAATAACGAAATCATCACTACAACTCAAAATCGATTACCCGAGGGCAAAATATGAAAGAGAAATAGGACCAGAATAGGACCAGGTACTCCGGAATAGTTTGCGTATTCTGCTGAATAGACGTCACCAGTGATGCAAATAAAGGTAAACTGGGAACTAAAGTGGTGACAAAGGAACCAAAATGCTTATTTATCGACAAGGTTATTCTGAGTGTTTTCTCTTAATGTCATTACATTTTCTAAACTATAAAGAAATAGTGTATCGATAATGGATATTCCTTAAAGAACACAGTGCTGAAGAATATCAAAACCATTTCCATAGCTTTGATTTACTAATCCATTGTGCACACGTTTTTAGAGGAAGTATAATGTACTATCGTACTTGTATTCGTAGGTTGAACATAAGGTAAAACGAAAAGAATCTGTCAATTTCTATACCAGGAGAAATCGTAATTTTTTTTTTTTTTTAAATGGTAGTAGCATATTTGGTAAGGTAAGGTTTATGGTATGCATGCTTTTGCTCTTATATTAATAATAAATGTATATTATACAGTTAAAACATGATACAATTATGTTTTAGAATTCCATTTTGTCGAGCATTTCATATGACCAGAATAAACGGATATATATTAACACAATTAAGATAAATTGAGAAAAAGACCCTGTTTCTTGGATAATATGCCCCTCCTGATACACACAAATACATCGCCTATGTCTAGGTTATATAAACTTAACGTCAAATACTCATACTGTTTAATATGGAGCCACCAAACTTACCAGCAATCACTGGATTAGTCAAACGTCATATCGCATGATATATTAGGATATGTAAATATGAGATTTTATTCTTCCCCACGACCATCTTAAGTTGATATTAAAAAAACAAAACAAAAAAAAACCTTGCATTCACTGTTGGTAAAGGAACTGATATGGCTTTCTTCTTTATGTTTAAAGCAATGAGCAGAGGAAATGCAACCCTAATGAATGACCTTGAAAATCTTGTACGAATAACAATGACATTAATTAAAACAGACACATTGATGTATTTTCATCAATACAGTTAATTTCCAAATTTGCTATATTTCAATTTTACATAAGGTGTGTATCAGCAATAGAAATTATCCGACATTCAAAACTTAAACTAATATCGGAGTCGTTAATGGATGCCGCGTTACTTTTAGGTCTCGTTCGTTTGTCTTGATTTGACAATGTCACGAAGCATTATATCCATGCTACATGATGACAGGCGAATATCTTTTATCAGTGAATTACGATTATATAAGTTTCATAGCTGAACATACACATGTTTGATATAAAAAATAACACCGATAGACTTTTATTTATTTATTTATTTTTTGTTTTTTGTTGTTGTTATTTTGAAAGATATATTAGATTTTCAAAATTTCCTTCATCATTTTCCTTGTATCGATAAGATTGTTTTATGTTGTCAGTTTTAAATTACGAAGTCTGTATATCTGTATGACATGGCATTGAGGTATAAAAGAGCTTGTATGACGATTCAGTTTTAGTGATAATGTACAATAAACCCAGTGCCACTACTACTACAATTGTATATCATGCTAACGATGAATCAAATCTCTCTCTCTATAAAAAAACAACAACTCTGTTATATATATTTCATATGTAAAACCACAATACTGCTCACCTCGTCGTTTTGTCAATTCGTTAATCAGCCTTCATAGCGGCAACTGTCATGTCGGGGAAAACACTATCAATAGTTGGTTGTATCTTATATCTGTGACATTATAACTCAATAAGTCATTAAGCTAACAGATCTTTTCCTGAAAGTGGTATTAGTTACTGTGAAACTCTGACCAAATATGTCATTATGTCAGCCGATAGATCTTTCTTTGAATTTGGCGTTGCAATGCGGTTACTCTGACTATTCTATTAAGCTGAAAGATCTTCCCCAACTTTAATTTTAGATACTGTTACATTATACGGTTATATATGTCATAAAGCTGACTGATATTTCCTGATATGGGTGATACTTGCTGTGACACTATAAGAATATATACGTCATTAAGCTGACAGATCTTAACTCAGTTGGGTGTTCGTTACTGTGACACTATTACATAATGTAACATCAAGCTGACAGATCATTCTTGAATTTGATGTTTGTCGCTTTGATACTATTACATTATGTAACATCAAGCTGACAGATCTTTCCTGAATTTGATGTTTGTCTCTTTATTACTATTACATAATGTAACATCAAGCTGACAGATCTCTCCTGAATTTGGTAGTCGTTGCGTTGACACTAAAACATAAATACGAAATCAAGCTGACATATCTTTCTCGAAATTGGTGTTCGTTGCTTTGATATTTGATTGATATTGATTCCCTGACATCTCTGTGAGCAATAGAACCGACAGATGTAACGGCGATGCCCTGGATCTACACGTGTTTGTAGTTGACATTACAAGCCACGGAATTCCACTTAAACCAATGGCTTCGAAGTACATCGTCAAGTATTGGTCTTTCAAGTGTTTAAGTGGACACGGGGCAGCTTAGGTACGTCACGTGTAAAGTATTGTATGCCGCGGAGTGTGAGGATTGAATTGCTTTTTGATCTTGTTTCAGCAAATCTGAATGGTGGTTTATATATTGATAGTGATTGGAATATTCGTTCATCTTGTCTGAATGGCAGGTATACCTCTGTGATATGTCCTCTATGATGTAACATACTGAACATTAATGCCATTGTAACCAGTCAAAGTCACATGCAAAGTAACCGGTAAGAGTCATATCTAAAGTAGGCGTTCAAAGTCACATGCAAAGTAACCGGTTAGAGTCATATCTAAAGTAGCCGGTCAAAGTCACATGCAAAGTAACCGGTTAGAGTCATATCTAAAGTAGCCGGTCAAAGTCACATGCAAAGTAACCGGTTAGAGTCATATCTAAAGTAGCCGGTCAAAGTCACATGCAAAGTAACCGGTTAGAGTCATATCTAAAGTAGGCGTTCAAAGTCACATGCAAAGTAACCGGTTAGAGTCACATCTAAAGTAGCCGGTCAAAGTCACATGCAAAGTAACCGGTTAGAGTCATATCTAAAGTAGCCGGTCAAAGTCACATGCAAAGTAACCGGTTAGAGTCATATCTAAAGTAGCCGTTCAAAGTCACATGCGAAGTAACCGGTTAGAGTCATATCTAAAGTAGCAGGTCTAAAGCATGTTTAACGTCACAGTCATATTTAAAGGAACCGGTCACTGTCATATTTAAAGTAACCGGCCAGAGTCATATCTTACCCAGACACTGTGGTTTAAACCAAGATAACCTTACCACACATTGAGATAAATGTCAGCAGTGCCGGCAAAGCCCCTTGACATTCCATTTAGTACCTAAAGGTGAGTTAATAGGAGGAAGGATTTATTGGCAATGTCATAATTAAAATCTTATTTTCCTAAATATATATATGTATGGACTTTATGTTAAATATGATCCCAGCATACCAATGATAAATAAGCACAGAAAAACTGCTTATCCTCCAGGAATACAAAGCCTTACTTGCATAGATCTTACAATGTTTCAATCATTTTGTTAAGTTTCCAAATAATTCTATTTCTAAAAGCATAGATGGTTTATGATAGACAAGTTGTCCTCACGAAAGAGGAGACCCATTTGTCATTCATATATGTTGTACAGTCTCGAAAACAATCTCATTTTCCCTTGAGGGATTATTCCATTATTCCAATGATTTAACAGCGTTTTTACATTTTTAATAAAATATAATCATAATGCTTTATCACACCTCTGCAATAGGCATGATATCGGATTTTTTCCGGAAGATGTTGCTGCCGATGACGTTTCTAAAATTAAGTAAGCTCATACAGTTCCGGAAGATGAAGATTAAAAGCGAATGTACACATTTTAGGATTTCTACACTATTTTTGCCAGATCCCGTATTTTGTTACTCCGCATGTTCCTCATTATCCATTACAGTGATCGTATTGAAGATTTTGTCTATAACAGCCATATTGTATAAAAAAAAAAAAAAGCATGCATCACTGCAAGCACGGACTGAACGTCTTTTATGGCGAACTGTCATTTCTTATTATCCCGCATATGTAATGATAGGTCCATAGACAGAACTAAATGCGGTTAGTTAATCTATTAAATATTTTACCGGAATCACGAATCATACATAAATGTTCACACATGTTTGTCCAACTAAAGTGGGTTTTTCTAACCAGACCACACAATCGGATGGTAATCCATTATTTACTATATAGCTCTCGTGTAAAAACATGTTATTTTGTCGTGAATAATGATATATATAAAAAAAATAATCACATTTCATATTTCGAATTTGTTAATGTACAACGCTCAATTTGACACATTGGATTTCGAATTTCTGACATTTACTTTGCCGTACATAGGTACACAACAAAAGAAACTTTCGCATATATCTAAATTGTAAAATTTATTTATTGTACAACAATTTCGAAGCATTTGATGGTCCCGGATTGGAGCGTGTGAGGGGTTTTCTTTTGTGGGAGGAAACCGGAGTACCCGGAGAAACCTTGTGGTCAGGTAGGTGACTGTATCTACCACAGATTATTAAGAAACGAATATGATAATAACACCCGGTTTAAGCAAAATACATGAAATATGAAACTATATACACATATGCACTAATATGCACATGCATCACTTCTATACTTTCTGTAATCATGCTAAGTTACCCTTGATAACTTACAGTAGCGTTCATTCCAATAACAACTGTTATGAGCGGTTCGCTGTATTACATGCAGCGATATCATAGACACATTTTCAAAACAAGGAAATGCATGGTATTAATCTTGCCCTCAATAATATCTGATATTAATTATTATATGATCACGCTTCTGTCGTCTAGTGTATCAATATTTTCATAAAATCAGTACACTATTTCGTTAGATTTGTAACCAGCGTATATTTCCTCAGGGCGTATGAATATTTATAAAGAGTTGAGAAGTTGCTAGGATATCAATGATAAAGCGTTTGCTATTTAAATTAGGAACGGCATTAGATTGATGTCCTCCAGCTATCTCCATTTTCAGGTACAGAAGCTTCAACAGGCCGCACTAATCAATATGTTAAAGAATGTTCTATCTGAACAAAAATGACTCGAAGGTGTTTGAAATTTATTTAATAAATCAGGTTCAAAATTGTTTTTTTTCTAAATGTTTGATGCTTTTGTGTTTTCCCCATTTTTTGGATATCAATTGTGTTAACACGTTTTCGTTAAAGAATTATTAGATAGAAACTTGTTAAAATATCGGAATTAAACTTGACCCCGAAGCCTCACCTTCAGCGGGTTAAAAGCGATAACCATTTTCTTCTTCAGAACTTAACAATTCAATCGAATGGCAAATTAAAGCTATTTATTATATCTTCCATGCTTGTGCTTTCATGTCATGTAATGCCTCAGGTGTAAACCTTTTCAAAATAAATCCTTGTAAATTTGTGTACTGAATGGAGTGTTATATTTAGAAACACATAGCTTTCCGAACACCTGTCACCGAGATATATAAAATAGTGCTTAATTAAGTATATTTTGGATTGTTTGGTTTTCCTTTCACTCATACATGTTTAATGGTATTCAGCTAGATAATGAATCGACACATTTATACTAATTTTCAATTGACTCCTGGTTATCATAACGGCATACTTTCTGATACTATCAAATAATTGTTTAGTTATCAGGAACTAAAATCCTATATCATGCATTTGGAGGAGGACGATGTTTTAGGACAATAAAAGTTGATATCATATGAGGACAAGTCTAGAAGGATTTTGCTTATTATTTTGGTTTATTTTTTTAGCGTCCTATTAACAGCCAGGGTCATTTAAGGACATGCCTGGTTTTGGAGGTGGAGGAAAGCCGGAATACCCGGAGATAAACCACCGGCCTACAGTCAGTACCTGACAACTGCCCTACGTGAGTTTCGAACTCGCATCACAGAGGTAGAGGGCTAGTGATAAAGTGTCGGGAAGTCTAGAAGGAACCAACAGCATGCAATTGTGATTGTGGCTAGGGGGCGCCAACAATCAGGGTCATTTAGAAGAACAACAAGGGTCATCATGATGGTGATATATAGCAGGCAACTACGCCAAAGGACAAACAGAAACTGAGCAGAGAGAAAAGCCACTATGACAATCTAGTCATTAGCGTTGCGCCATGGAAGATGATGACGTTGATGAAGAGCATGAGAAAGTTTAGCTGTCGACATCATATATAATGTAATATAATATTATATTTCATTTCCTAATGCGATATAAAGTCAAACGTGTTTAAGGCATGTTGGTATACCAAATGGTTCCGTTGTCACCAACCTAACTTTAATTTAAGATTGTCATTTTAATCGGATTTTACAAAGATTTTTGTGGCAAGTGTCGTCGATGACGCAAAATACGTTTACTGTTCCGGAACACCTGGTCTGGTTATCCGGGTACTTTTTCGTGCGTTTTCATGTAAATTTATATTCTTTTAATCTAAATTTTTGTTTAGATTTTGGTATTATTATGATGTCCTTGTTTTTTGTTTGTTTTTTGTTTTTTCTCCTGAATGTTCGCAATAGGGAATAGGGGAGGGATGTTGGCTGTGGTGGCAGTGGTGCGTTTCGGGGATGGGGGCGGGGATTAGAGCAATAGGTAAGCACCACAAATAATTGTCATTTGATGATCAAGCATATTTTCCTGTTCTGGTTGTCAGTTTGTTATCGGTTATTAATGGCATGATGTTAATAGTTAAACTTTTTCGTCCTGCACTCTTATCACCATGAGTGTTTATGGATAGTCCATAAATCATAGTCAGGATGGAATAACATTATGATACAATTTCCTTAAATATGGCCTTTATGATGATTTAATTACACTGCTGATATCAATATCATTTTATGTAAAAACTATTATAAAAATTGGATAAAGAGGCAGAAAACTCGTTCATCGATTCTAGTCTATTTTCTTCTTTGGTGATTAAGAGGCAAAAAATCGACCGGTTATTTTAATGTGAGAATTTTAGTTTGTACTTCACGTTTTACACACTACCGGGAATATATATGTCAGAATAAACCAAAATTTAACGTAAAAAGGAATGCGTTTATAAAAAAAAGTTTGTATTTATCTGCACTTTAATGTAAAATTATCGAAAATTGATCTTGTCATTTTGTAATTCACTGCACATGTATGGTCGACACCACAATCACAATAGAAAACATATTTCCTTACGCGATATGAAGTCAGACATGCTCGATGCTTGTCAATATGCCTAGCGGTTCCGTTGGCAGCATCCTAGTTATCATTTTAGGAATGTAAGTAATCCAAATTTGTATTTCTGGTATCTGCAATGAAGCAGAAGACGCTTACGCTGCCGGATCACCTGGTCTTATCATCTTTTTACAGGATCCACGTGCCAAATATAAATGGTTTCCATAAAGTATGGAGTTGATAAAATCCAAGTTTATTGTTAAAACAAATATCTAATCAATACTACATTTTCAAAACAAATCCAATTTCCTTACATATTGAAACCCAACAACCATTATTATAACACGATGTCGCAATATGTCATTTCACGGAATTGGACGCAAATTGAAATGAATATATATATATATTTATTAATGTCTGTTGCAGATGTGGGAAGGATACATTGAACAGCTTGATTTGCGTCACTTAGGCCATAAACTTGGCTCTGTTCTCTACGTGATAGTAATTGATACTGTAAAGTGGGTGGATTCACTTTACACGCACCTGGTATGTTTTTAGTTGTTTCAAGGGTTCATGATAACAGCTTGTGTACTTTTGCCAACGTCCACGCTATTTCTGACATTTGAAACATGAATGTTACTTAAAATACTGGATCGTTCTTAATCATATTTATGACTATGATATGTTTCTCTACCCTCAAAATGCTCCACGTGCGTGTTATCATGATATCATATGTATGACATTATTCTAAAATACCATATATTGTAATCTCCTTTGCAAACTTCATCTCTGCATCAAATGAAACATCCTATCCTGATAATTACTTTTTGTCAGTTGTCAATCAATTCCGTTTGTTTATATCTTCTATGATGATCAATAATAAGATAATAATTGTTACTTATTTATTTGCTTGAATGTATCACCCACGCACAGCCAGTTCATTTATAACAAAGGGTGATGATATCATACTGAAAAATACTACCGCTTATTAAACGGAAGCACGAAAGAAATCAAATCGGTTAATTCCACCATGGTTAAGGATTCCGAGCCATGGAACTTGCTGATATGTTGCTAGTGACACGAACATTTAATAGTCATATCATTTAGGCAAGGAACTGAACAACGTCTGTTTTGTGAGCTCCTCTGAAGATGAACTGACTGTACGGAAAATAAAAGATTAAATTTAGTAGGTAGATTTAAACACATATGTATCGGTGTAGTCTTAAACCATATTATATCATGTGTGCCGTTTATCCGGGTTAATTTTTGTACAGTCAAACACCATACCTTATGTCCCCGATTTGATTATCAATTAATACTTAAAAAATATATGTTTAAAAGCATTTCCTGGATTGTAACAACGCTTCCAGATACGAGTTTGGTATTTGTCAATTGTGAATTGGTTTTTTAGATGTTGCACGTACCAAGATCGTATAGAATAATCTTTTTTTTTAAATTTGGCCGCATATGACCACTAGTTGCACTCAAACCTCTGCCACAGCCCACTCCAACCAATCTCCTACACTAACCTTTTTGCGCGTGTCTAAGAACACAGTTGAACCTGACGATTTTTGTGTCGCTGTTAAAATGACAAAGTCTTTCTAACTATAACGATTTGTGGTGAAGTTGTTAGAACTTGCCTGAGCGCTAGCACATATTCAATAGACGAAACACTTAAACATAACAGCAGACAGACTTGACCATTATTGCCGTCTAAATTGAATCAGCAGTTTCTAGAAAATTGAAACTACGAATAACTGTTTCAAACAAACTATGACTTCAAGTCAAACGTTTTTGAATGTGCGACGTTGTCCCCTATTAGATAGGTCAAAACTGTCCGTATTCACTATAAATCACAACAGATCGAACGGAAGACATCTTACAACCGTTTTCATATACGGCTTCATTCCAGCACAAATCTAGTTAGTTTCATACATTAATGCCTGGAATATGATGAGAACGACACGTTTGGATATGGAGCCGGAATGGGTATTTCATCTAATATGATGATACTGTAGAAATATCATTTATACAGTTTCTTAGATCGGTGACTGGAAATCGCAATTTCTTACACAGACAGATATCGATAATGTCTATGGCAGATTGTTTTTTAAGGAGCAAACTGTAAAGCAAAATCTGAATCACATTCTGTTATAGGAATACTTAATGGTACAGATGTAATCAAACAAACATACATTTCCCTGTGTGAGAAATGACTACTAGTTCTCGAGCGATCAGGTCCAAAACAATAATCATCCGCAGGGGCATTCTGGTTTGTCTATTGCCATCGTCGATTTATCTATTTGACAAAGTCGCATCTAATCGAGGCAGATTATTCATACCTGCAGTGTATCATTACAGAGCAAACTCGTGTTCATGACAATAGTTCTGCCTCTGAATATACTGCCACTGAGATAAGATCCCGCCATGGCTAAATGTAGCATGAAGGTTTACACTAATCCAGTGGATAGTTAACGGAAGTCTATTTAATTCGAATCGAACATTTGATGCCTAAAAGACACATTTCTGTCTCGGTTTAGCAGCACGGACGCAAAGTAATTCAATAACCTGAGATGTTTGTTTAGATTTTCCTAATAATCGGGAAAATATTGATTACTATTACATGATTACCAAGGCTAATGGATGATATCTCAAGAGGCTTGTACCTGATGCATAGGGACATTATTATCAGGAGAAGACTTTGTCCGAAGTCAAATTGAAGTCAAAAGCTTGAATTACGTTTAATTTCCCCTGTTTAGTGACCCTGATTTGAAGACGACACCTTGGCGTTATACCAGCACACCCCTATTTATTTTCGCTTGAAGACTTTTGGGAATAAAAATTCCATAAAAAAATATTATGATGAATTTCCTTGAAATCAAATGATGAAGTTACGTTAGATATCACGATATCAATTAAACCCATGAACACCAACCATACTTTGTGCAATGGGAATCGCTTTTGGACATTGCATCTGTAGTATATGTCATGAATGTTCTTTTGTTTTACAGTAAACACCAAGATAGAGGAGTCATCTATGATGACACGTCTTAGTAGTAATATAACTCGAATTTGTCAAAGCGTGGGGAGGGAAGTGGAGTGGGGAGCGGGTTGGTGAATGGAGAACAATGTGAGATAAGCATGTTACATATTTACTTGTAGTTATACAAATGTGATCTATTGTTTATTTCTTTTTTTACAATTCACCTGTAAGTATGTATTTCAGGTATGCTTATTACTGAAGCTTACTAAAATCTCATGTTCAGTATGTAAATCGGTCCTTGTGAAACCAGATTAAAGACTATGACAGCATACATGAAGTAATTTCTAAATGTAAGGGGGAATCTGTGTATAAATTTCAGATATGGTTTCCTAAGGGACCTTACTTGATATATCATCCATCCCATAATTGCTATGATTGTTAAGGGACAATATTATATGGTTCGCTTGTCACTATGTATTAAAAAGATTGAGGTCAAATGGCTTCCCATTTCTGAACGATAAATAAACTTGTGTTAACGTTGTACTATATCTGGAAAACTCATTGGAAGGATCGGTAAGGAATAATGAATAATTTATACTAGATATTTTGGTTCATCTTTTGCCTAGTTGACATCATACCAATAGGGAAAAAATATTTTAGCGTGATTCGTTCAATCAACGTCCCACTATATCAAGAGAAAATTGGTATTTTACACATGGTAGCTTTTTTCATGAGACAAGCAATAAATACCTGTACTCATGTGTCGAATTCAAAGTGCTAGTTAAGCCTGCATTTATCATAAGCAATTATTTTCTTAATATCTTTACGTTGTTTGCTAAGAAGCGGATGAGTATGTGCCTTAACAATCTACATTGTATATATTCCTCATTGGCGTGTTATGATGTATGTGACAGTCTTAAAATGTGTCATTTTATGTGTTAGTTATATTGATTATGAGTGGTCAGGTGGCTACACGCTTTAAACCTTTGATACCACATGGACAAATATCCTCAAATGAACCAAGCTTGATATCATGGACCAGTTAAGATCTATAAAACACCGTGTAATATTTGCTGTTGTAACATCTGCCTCATTTGTCTTTAGTGAGATCGCATTGAAATATTCTGTCTAGAAAATTGTAATAAAACTGTGACACGGACATCAATTATAGATGAGTCAGATGTACACATACATTCGTGACGAAGACATCAATATTTGATGAGTCTACTGCCGAACGAGTGACATACTGTACACGTACGTTTTTTTTTTTGATCGGTAATCTTATTTTTGAAAATTTTGGGATGGAAGCATTATGATTGTGCTAATTGCTGTTTCTATGTTTTGTTTTTCTATAGAAAAAAATTGACGCGTCAGTTCATCAATGCGCTTATCAATTAAAATTTGAAAAATGCGTTGGAATTAGGGTGCGTTAAAAATGTTTCCAGTACTCTCTTAGAAACTTTAAAGCTTAAAAGAAATGGAGTGTTTATTAACGAATTGCTTTTGTAATCTGTACCTGAGAGGAAATATATTTGCTCCTGTGATCTGTATCATGAAAGGAAATATATTTGGTATATTTGACATGCATCACCGATATTCTGTTGCAGATATATCATATACTGGAGCGTAGACTCAAAATGGTAATTGAATTGCATTTTCAGCGACTTTCATTTTGATATCACATTATTTTGTTGAGTCGTATATATAAACCATATATAGTATATAGTATATATAGTATAATTGGAACACTGTTTGTACTAACCCTCAATAGAACATATGATTAACTAAAATTGATCAAGTATTTTCAGATATATCACAAAACACTGTAACCATAAGATAAACAGGGGTATGTTGCTTTAATTTAAAATTTATCCTGACTATCATCCACGCGTCTTTAACGCCTGTAAGTATTGCCACGACAGATTCCCAGTTTTGATACAGAAACGATTAAATCAATTAATATCGATCGATTTAACCAATCTCCTAATTAAGACCGGAAAGGACATCTATAACCCTGATTGACCATTGGTCATTGCACTAACGTCCGATAGTGACCAGGCGCATGACCATTAAGCTACGGCGAAGATGAATATCCCCAGGGACTGTCCCATCGCCTGCTAATTGATTACACGCCAGTCGTTTGATCCTGTTAATCGCCATATCACTGTTATAATTAAGTATATCGTCCCAGAATCAGGATCAGTCTATGGATAATGTGAGTTTATGATAGACCCTGTAATGATGCTGGGATGGGGAAATGTTAGTGTGCATGTAAATTTACTACGCTATGTATTGCCATAGTTTTTTTGATTGCATTGCTATTAAACGTCAATGTTACGTAAACATATATTGTTAAACCAATCTAGAGGATGGGGTTTATTACTCTCGCAGGATTTTATGAACCAAACAGACTCCTATCCTGTCATTTTTCTCCTCTTTATACCAGTTTCAATCTTGACCCTCCTACTGCCATGACACCAGTTGCCCTATGGCTTTTTAAGGAGAGATAGTAATTTTAAGACCTAGTAATGACAAAAAATGGCATGTAACAAGATCCTTTGTTTTCAGTACCGAGTGATGGATGCAGATGACACAATATGGAGATTTGAGATGAAAAAAGATATCAACTTCGTCATTAACGGATTTACTCTAAGAGATACCATAACATTAGATATACAATATTGATTACTGTGATATATAAACTTACTTTTGTGAAGATTGGTTCCGAACATTGCCAAGATATGAAGGGTATCATACGACACTTGATTATACTGTTCATGAATTATAACAGGTAAGATAGTCTCAGCCGAAAATGCTAATCAAGATAGAAAAGTAAATGTTTACATTCACCATTAATATTGATGTTCAGGTATGGTAAAAATAATAAAAAAATATCGTAGCAGTAAATACACACGGAAAAATACTCCAGTGAAGCTTCGTAAAGCCAATATAAATGATATACAGGCGACTGAACTGTAAATATATACCTAATATAAGAAAACGCATGAGCATGTCACGTAGCAGTTTTGTTGACAAATTTATTTGTGTTATTCAGGGAATAATATGTACTTTCCCGACACGAATCGCTGAAACTGCAACTATAATCTTTTCACGCGTTCGTAGAACAAACAAACTATCCAGTCATTCAAAATGCATTGGGCTGCTTAACATGTGTGTGCAGTTAACCAAATCTAATACGTCTTAAGACTGTCTTCAAACTAAAGCAGCCGGCTAAACGTTTCATGTTATGTGTTTTGTTTTAAACGGAAGAGAAGATAACACAACGGTTATAATTTATCGACCATATTTGTCTGTAAGTGGTCCCTACGGTAAAACCTATCAGTTTGGCGCCTTAGTTAATTTATTGCCTGATTTGTCTTCTGTGACTTCGCCCTTAAATTAATGAGAGTTGACCACTTGCGTTAATCTCCACAAAAGTGATAAAACACCATGACACCGTCGATAAATTATCCAGTGTAATAGTATTGTAGGCTTTTCCGGTGGCCAAGGACGTAGGTATAAAATACCTCATACAACTTTCAACATGTCCATAAGTAGTATACAATAGCGTCCAGAATCCTTACAAAACCGTTTGTGCACTTTAAGACGTTAGCTATTTAATGCAACTTCATAGAAATCCTCCTTGGTTTCAGGTGTCAATTTCAATATGCATATATGGTGCTCTCTCATTGGCCACCGTATCAAGATTTATTTGTTCATGCTTACTAATTTTGAGTAATAATTACAGCTTCGTTTGCGCTTCGGAATTACTTGTTTGCTTTATTTAGATGTTATATAAAGGCAACGATGATGGATATTTTAGTGTATGTCCAGCTGTGTGACTTCAATGGTGTATATTCTTTATGTCCTAATAAACACGTGGTACAACAGTAGCATGTTACTGTTTGTTTTGTTTCTTTTAATCCAAACGAATTCTACTGACGAAAAAATAATTCAGCATCTGACAAAATAGTTCATACACTTCAGAGAATGATCCCGTTCTTGCTAGGGAGGGGTAACTTTTATTTCACACAGAGTAGAGAAAAACAGCTGACACGCGTTATGACGCAACTAACATTTAGGTAGTGACATCATTTTATGTAGCCTAGCAATGTCGCAGATTGTAAACGTCATCAATATCATGGGACATAAGTGAATGGAAGATGAATATGTTTCACAACAAAGGTAATATGTAATATGCCCGTTACTTGTCTTTAATTTGACTATTTGTAATGAGCTCACAAGTAAGAGAAATTTAATATGACACGACTTTTCGGCATTTTCATATATCTGAAATGTCATTTTTAGGTTGTTTGCCTCATGAAAATTCAATCTTATGTAGAGAAACTATGGCGCCATCTCTAATGGTAGAGAAGTCTAATCAGTTCTGAAGTCTTCGATATACATTACGTTAATGCCGTACCAATATCTTTAATGACCTGTGTTTGATCAATGTCCCGTATAGTGGTCTTCATCAAACCATATACATAAAATATCCTTAAGCATTATAGATTTTATTGGACAATTGCACTCTGTCTATCACACGTTGTCTCAAATACCTAGCGACCTAGTTTGTCATGATAACTACAAGATATTAAAACAAACACGTAATGCCACAGTAAAGGACAACTACTTTACGTAGTCCATGCATCGCATTTGCACATCTAATGGACCAATCCATCCTTCTACTGTGCAGGATGTGAATTGGTTGACATTTTTACGACCTTACAAATCAGTTAAAGCAATAATATGGCATCAGAAGAATTAACGAAACTTGTGATAATTCTCTTTATGAATTTATTTCAATCTGCCCTTTCCCGCAATTTTAAAAATAGAACCATCTGAAAATAACACACTTGACACTGTACTTGCGAAAAGTTACGGCCGTCATCCCGGTGACCTGATTTTCGTCTTTGACATGTGTGTTGCTTTACTATTGAAAACCTGTGAGATATAAAGAATTTTATTTGTGACCTAAATCCCCGTGGCTAAGGGACACAGTATGTCATTTGAAGGCGCTCGCAATAGGATTCACCATAGGGTTCAATAAAGAATATTTTTAGATTTTGCGGTCACTCCAGTTTCAGATTTAATGTTCGTGTTGAATATACGTGATGCTGTTAATGTCTATTTCATTCATATGTAGGCGGTTTACTTTATGTATAACGAACGTACAAACAATCGATATTGTCACGATATGATTATTGAGTTTTCTATGATTGAAAATGCTTTGATATTACTGAATCTGAAAACACAGATATATAAGAAAAGATGGTACGAAACAAATCAAGCGAAAGAATGCCATACATTTTTATCGACAAGTCAATGATTAGTGACAATTCATTAATCTGTGTCATAAAAATGAATTGAAGTGTGAGTATACTGTAAGTAAATTGTATTGCTAACATAACAGTAATATGAATTCAAAATCGATACCCATAATCAAAACTTTAACAAATGGTTAACTACACAGGGAATTCTTTACCACTACAATAATTAAAAGACGAGGTGTTCCGGAACACTATGTAGACGAGGTGAGTAAAACGCCGACTGCATTATCATTCATTACCCGCCAGTTGTATCTAGGTCAATCCATTTCATATATATCATAATAATATCCTGTCCGGAGGCAAAATGCACAACTATCAATGAGCTTCCTAGGGATTCGTTTCGTTTCAAGTGACAGCCTTCCAAAAATCATACCCATATAGTAAATTCATTACGGTTGAATAGTTTGATAAGGTGATGTTGGCGAGATTTTTCACAGTTTTCTCACATTGGTTCTACAAGAGTTTTTGCATGAAGCCTGACAATGTCAATAATTCCGATACAATCATCTAGAAATAGAGTAAATGCCATCCAAAACAAGTATGTTGTAGTAGACAAATTTAGTCAATGAAATATGCGACGTGAAAAAAATGACATACATTGACATACATTGACATTATTATTACATATTATGATATAGTATATATCACAAACTAATAGGTGAGTAACCTCATTTCTTTTTTAAAACACACGGAAGTAGTCAGGCATCACTCCTAAAGCAAAAACCGACAAAGATAAATACATAGCATTTTATATCTGATAACGATTTGTTACTAAAAGCGATTTTGGTCTTAAGATGCTGATACCGGTATTCAAAAATTCCAAGATCAATCAGGATATGTTCCGAATTTAACAATTGATCTTCGTTATCATAAAAATGCATTCAATATATTGATACAATACAATATGACTTTGAAGATATGTGTAAGTCGTCGATGCAATGCTCTCGATACTTTGAACAGCCACATTTTAAGACCCAGACCATTCCAGTTGAATTTTCGGTACTTAAGAAGATAAGACTTTCCAGTGGCCCAGTCGAGTATTATAATTGGCACTATTACATTATCATCTGTTTCGTTTGTGCAAAAACTTCTTGACATCGACCTAGCAGCAGACAACATTATATGACTCTGTTTTCTTTTCTTTTTTGATACTTCGAAGAAATCCCAAGCCGTCATTAAGCATTTTCAAAATATGCAAGTTGTCAACCGTCTGATGAAATGGGTTGACTTTACATCGGGGCTCTAGATAGCCTCTTGTCGTTTTCTTAAAGCATTTTATCCGATGTATTTTTTTATATCAACGATAAGCTCAACATTCAGCCTCTTACCACTGCCTAAAGCTATGTTATATTTTGTATCTCTCTTTTGACATCAGCACTGAGCTCTGAATGCTACGATTTTGATATATGATAAAGTATATACAATATGTTTCACACGTGATTATAGACGTAAAAGAATAAATTGGGTTAACTTTTTATTATTGTAAAATCCCAGCACTTTTATAACATGCTTCCTTAGACACCATAAAGACAATGCAGCTCATAGTTATGATGTGTTTTATGATTTGGAGAAATCCATAAAATAGGAGGGCTTGGCTTAAACTGCTCTCGAATCGCACCTTGTTTTCGGATTATCTAATTATCTACCCGGATAAGAGGATATGTCGCCTTGATAACGGTGATTATGTTTATTTATAACACCAAGACATTATTGTTTACAGTATATGGCGATATTTCATTCATCTACAAAATATTTTGGCTGACAATGTCAATACATTTGTATGTGTTATTTTAGATATTTGATTTCTGGAATAAGAGTAAATCGACATGTAGAACAGCTGGGGTTCGACCTGAAAATTGATAAAACACGAGAAAGACTTTTACAGAACGCACACATTATATATTAGCACCCTTCAAATCAAACTTATAGCAGATTTAAAATGAATCTATATGCATCACAGAGACGTTTTTCTCTACTCTCGTTAGTGATGCTATCAAGGCCTAAAATGGTCATTGGGGCAACCAAAAACTCAAATTAGGTCGGAAGAAATGTCAAAATCTGACTGATGGTACAAAACAAGTTTATATCAATACGAATTTCAACCAAGCGTTCCCTGAATGTGTATACGTTGAACCGTGTCACTATTCAAATTCTTTAATGCGTGATATGCATGTAACGATGAACCTCGGTGTCTGGCTGGAAAAAACACCATTGCTGTCTACCACTTGCAATCTCAAAGGTTTTTACAAAAGACACACACGATATTAGCACTGAATAAAATTGAGGTAGATACAGGGTCGTACAAAATGAAAAAGAAAGAAAGAAGGAAAAAAGATGTACACTGAGGCTATTGGAATATTTGAAATGTTCAGAAGAAAACATTAACTATGCTTTTTCCGGAATGTTCTCTATTCCATGATTTATAGAGGCCCCTTGGAAATTAGTTAAAATGGAGAGCTATTTCACTTATTATTCTGCATTTAAATTTTAATGAAATTCAATAATCATTATTTGTGTTGAATTAAAGATTCTTGAAAGGATTTCATTTTTTCTCCAATTGGCAAAGCGGTTGGTTTTGGTTGGGTATTGTTTATGAGTTCATATATTAATGCCACTACACTGTTTTGTGTTGACAATTCTAATTCAATAATAAGATTGCCGACGTGTAATCGAAACAGTAATTCTAATTCAAAATGGATAACAGATAGGCAAGACACTATCTAAAAGATATCCCCACGGACACCCTTGCAAAGATGACCAAATGTCTGGGAGGATTACAGGATTCTTTAGCTTTATCGAGGCACCCACAAATTTCTCAGTAAAGGTAGCTAGGTATTAGTCAAGAATGCACATCCGGAAAGTCGGCAAATGTCCTTCTGTTTCAGGAATTGCATAATATTTTAAACAATGAAAAAGCTGTCAGTTTGTATTTTATCTTGTTTATAAGGTCTTCTTAATTTGATTGATTTCGTCATGTGAAAGCGTGTTTGTAAATAATGAATGGATTGGCAGATGGCTAAAGAACTTGCATAATAGTTCGTTAATCCAACTGTTACTCTGGTATGTAACAATGTATCTGCATTATCAAATAAACTTTTTGCATTTTCCCATAATATAACATTCTATTTCATCTTCGATTTTATTCTTTCCGTATTTTTTATCAATATGTTCAAATCTTATGCAGACGCGATTTTAATTCTATACAAATGTGTATTTGTCATCACGACTATTTAGCACAAATCAGATATTGTCAGTTTCCTGAAAGGTTGGCAGACCTCAGATAGAAGGCATTCTCATACTGTATTGACGGTGCATAACACACAATGGCATAACGGTGCAGTGTACTTGCTCTGTAAGGCTTATTTTCCGGAAATCTGGTATCAGCCGGGATTATAAGTTCACTTCTTAGTACAATTATTTACATAATCTGTCCAATCTTTTGTTTATCACATCTAGTACAATTAACCTATATTTTCAATATCGGATTTATATTATTCGTGTTCAGTCGTTGCATATAGCACCACTGATGTGGGTTCTAAAGTAAATATCGCTACTTTTTTAGCAACCACTATAAGAGTTAGGCGGCTTCTCTGTTTTCTGGTACAGATCATAATCACAAATAATGAATGTAACAGAGGCATCGGGAGCTCCTAGAGAAATTAAAGATGTACAGTTAGATGTAGATGTACAATGAGATATTGATGTACAGTTAGATGTAGATGTACAATAAGCTGTTGATGTAAAGTTAGATGTAGATGTACAATAAGATGTTGATGTACAATTAGATGTAGATCTACTGTGAGGCGTTTATGTTCAAAAGATGTAGATGTACAGGTATATGAAGATGTACATAAGATATAGACATACAATTAGAGGTAGATATACAGTTAGATGAAAAGTTAGAGGTAGATATACAGTCTGATGTAAATGTACAGCTAGATGTAGATGTACAGTTAGATGTAGATGTACAGTAAGTTGTAGATGTACAGTAAGTTGAAGATGTACAGTTAGATGTAGATGTACAGTAAGTTGTAGATGTACAGTAAGTTGTAGATGTACAGTAAGTTGTAGATGTACAGTAAGTTGTAGATGTACAGTAAGTTGTAGATGTACAATAAGTTGTAGATGTACAGTAAGTTGTAGATGTACAGTAAGTTGTAGATGTACAGTAAGATGTAGATGTACAGTAAGTTGTAGATGTACAGTAAGTTGTAGATGTACAGTAAGTTGTAGATGTACAGTAAGTTGTAGATGTACAATAAGTTGTAGATGTACAGATAGATGTAGATGTATAGTTTGATGTTGATGTACAGCTAGATATATGTATACAGTTAGATGTAGATGTACAGTTAGATGTAGTTTGATGTTGATGTACAGTTAGATATATGTATACAGTTAGATGTAGATGTAGAGTTAGATGTACAGTTTGATGTTGATGTACAGTTTGATGTAGATATGCAGTAGATGTATTAGTGATAAAATATATTGCCTTAATATGACAATCGAAATGTTTTTCGTTCGTCTAAGTGCCCGATAGATTGTTCCGTGTACCCCGGTTCTCACTTTGAGAACGTTTACATCCGTATCATCTGGTCTTATTTCATAGTGTTTTTGAAAGAGTATCAATTAGATATCTTAAAACTGCCCTCGTTTCATTAATTTCGATCTCAAATGACAACTGATGATGTGTCAATATCTTCTTTTTCCCTCGTTACTTTCTTTCTGTTTTGAGTTTTTTTTACGTAGTTGATTTTGCTCTAATGATAATATCCAGCGTTCATCCAACAGTCGAATACCATTAATGACGTTGTTGCTGTATAATGACGTCATTATGCGGTCTGTTTATAATGTTGTTTTTTTTTCTTGTATTTCATTTGTGGTGGCGGGAAGGTCGTTGAGAAAATTTAACTAGGAAAGTATAAAACCCATTATGTAATTGCAGCTTTGTTAAAGGAGATTCCCATACTTGAATTTACCAGGTTAAAACGACTCGGTATAAAGCAACATAGATGTGTTACCATTATCATTGCTGATTAAATGTTTTGAATAATTTTACCCCTTTCCTTTATGTTGAATACAGCACAGTCATGAACACAAGACGAAGACCTTTTGAAATCAAGTGAGTGAAGGTTGGCGGACAGATGTCGGTATCGAACCTCGCGGGACAAAACATCGTCTGTGACGAGATTTCAGAATGTATTACCTATCTATCGCTGTTTCTCACATATCATCAGCTAATGTCTGTCTGGTGATCTTTATACATATAAGTAATAGTGCTATATATTACAAGGAGAATAATCGGATTCCATCTTATATAAGTAACAGACGACAGGCAAATTTTGTGTGACAATTTAGTGGTGAAATAGCGGGAACACCAGCGCGTCATTGATATATGAATTGTCTGTAATATTTCGTCTGTCTCTTTAACACACTAGCAGACATCATATCGGGATTATTATAGTCATTATACCGAAATTGATATCCATGTACTGTCCAGGAAGAATTGTCATTTTAGGAAATATTTGTCATTCATATTCTCCATTAGAAAGCATTCATTAAATCTGATAATATATTGACTATTGTCGCAAAATCAGAAATTATTACTTCAGTTTATCAATATATTGTTTAAATCCAATGGTAGATAAGCTGTTCATAATTCTATTTTTGCATCGAAATCACCTGTTTAATCATGATTGATGGCAGTTTATGTTAGATAAATTTTAGAGCCAATTTAGTGTTTTTAATAAGCCCCAAGCATGGCGTCGGAATACCAAACATATTTTATAATTGTACATAATTCATTCAAATAGGTTCTTTATCAGGTTGCGTTTGTTGACAGATAATGCTTTTTTTTAAAAATATGACATCAAAAATGATTTGTCTGTATGACCATAGCAGCGCATTATATATTGTACAATGTTGGCAATAAACACACCTTCAACGATATCTTTTTGAGGTTTGTGATGTTTTAATAGCGCGAACCATGTGACGTTATTCTTATCAGTATTGCTGAAGCGCTTAAACAACTGTAGCACCCGTCTAGTATAGGGGAATTATGGCAATTACCGGAAATGGCTGACTCCAATACCGGAAGTAAGATTATAGCACTTTCATGGACCAGATGATGACTATCAGAGAATGCTAGCCAGGTCGTAGTATATATTTAATAGTATAAAGTACGATTTTTTTACACTGGGTACACCCGAACCGTATAAATACCATTGATAAATTCTATGTATTTTTTCTATCACGTTGATAAGCAAATTTGCATTGACGTTGCTGGTTGTCTGGTGTGATGCCGGTCCTAGATATCGGATTTCCGCGGTTTGCACCTGTACCATGTAAAAATACTCGTTAGAAAAAATCCATTGTAGGCCGTGGCTAGTTAAATTACTTAAATGAATGCATGTCAGATGACATGATGCCATAAAGTATATTAACGCACCTATAAACACTGGTATTTATTTCCTGCTAGAAATACCAGATTTAGTAGCAATTTTATTGGTGTGGATAATTCTAAATGGAAAATAATTATCATGCATGATTTCTGTAACAAACAAGCTAAGAAAAGCCGATTTCAAATAAGATATGAACAAATTTAGATCATAGTTGTATGACTTAAGTTACCTAGGGACGGTACACACAATGTTTGGAATAGCATGTTATCGATACAAAAACTGGAACAAATAAAAACACAGAAATTGTCGACATAATTAGAAAACCATAAACGAATTTCATAATCGATAACAAGGTGGCAAATATGAACAAAAAATATCATGGAAAGTCTTGACACAGTACAAAGAGAATAACACCAGGTAGGCATATTCTGTTTTATTGGCAAAGAGAGAGAAAAGAGAGAGAGAGAGAGAGAGAGAGAGAGAGAGAGAGAGAGAGAGAGAGAGAGAGAGAGAGGGGGGGGGCGTCTTTTCGTTTCGGTGTGATACAATGACGTCACATGTTTTATAAACAAATTTGGTGGTGACATCATTAGTGTTTTAAGTGATGTGATAGAATGGATTTGTTTTCATTAAAAGAGAACTGACTGATACATACCTTTCATATATGCAAGCTATGCAAATAGCTGATTTTATGCTGTAACACATACATTTACTTGTAATTTTATTCTGTTTGGGTTATGTCCCTTTATGGGGCCCTTTTAATCCCGTTGGGGGCCCCAGAGCATACAGCACTTGCTGGTCGATGATTGGCTGTTTACTTTTCTTCACTTGAAAATTGTTTTTCTTCATCGCCATTTTGTTTTTACGCATATAGAACTAAATCTAAAATTAAGCTATTTCGAAGCCCACCCTCATTCCACCCTTTTACGTAATACGGTTTTGGGTAATTCTGCTAAATATCCACTCATGATGTAAATTGTCATTCAATTTGTATTTTGTTCTAATAATGATGCGGAATTAGCCATCTTATGATGAGCTTTTCAAAATATTTCTGATGATAATATTTTTCATGTTTCTTTAATAAATTGTCATCTTGTATAAGATGGCCTTTTCAATTCAGTCATTGGTTTTAGTTTTATGTGGAGCATGCATAAAATTCGCTAAGTAATACACATGATCTAAAGACCTAGATAGCACTGGTGTAGGTTTCTTATTTTTTTATCATCATTGCCCAGTCCTATTTGTAAAACTCTACCTTTTTTCAATAACAGGAGGCGCCCAATGTACAATTGTAGCCGTTACTTACACTATTATCTCAAGGACTTTCATTTTGTAGAGAGAGATAGAATATCTCTATTGGGCACAGTCATTAAAATACTTTATGTTCGAATTCAACTATGAAGCGTTTCTATTTGTCAAACAAAATTCCTAAAAAATGTCAGCTTTGCTCTAGCAGGTATCATGAAAAATGTAATTGTTTCAGAAGATTGCCCATTGTTAGCTGTAATAAACCTCATCTCATGAAGCCAAGAGAAAAAAGAGAAAAAGAAATATTTATACTTCATAATTCCCTTACGTATTGAGGATTAGTTTAGATCTCCGTATATAGATGATTATTTTTTTCTTTGTTCTACGACAACATTTCGCCCGTCCTTCCTTGATAGGTGATTGGTTTCTCTGTTGTTTATGTGCTGATATATACGTAAAATTGCGTCTTTAAAATGAGTTGAGATTTAGACATTTTTATAGATACGTGATTAGGCGACTTAAATCCATATAGACGTAAAGATGATAAAAGCTAAAATGGAAATAAGGGATGGTTTTACGATTCGGTAAAAGCTCCATGACATTTGGAATAAACCATATATGGTGCTCATATTTTGAAATTGAAATAAAGACCACTACAAGCTCTTCAACATCAGCCGCTTTCCTCGATGTTTACTAACAAAGTAACCAAAAAGGACAGATAACAACTAAACTGTATACTAAACGTGATGATTTCAGCTACGGAATTGTGAATTCCCTTTCTATACAGTAACATTCCTGAATCCCGTACCCGAACGGTGTTTACATGCCGCGGTTAATTCGAGATCGAAGGGCCTGACCATTATCCCGATTTCCATACAACTGACGGATAAAATAGCAAGGTTTTCGGAGAAACAGGTTAGTGAAGACATTGGGAAAGTCGTATGATCGACATCTTGATCATATACCAGTTTCTTCTCCGTCCGTCCGGTATGCACACGGTATGTACGTAACGCCAAAGTTTGTCGGTGCTCTAATTCCTTGAAGGAGTCTATTCAAACTCCATACCATGACAAAGGACCATGATGACTCCGATACATTTTCGAGTGTCAGGGATTTTGGGTCAATGTCAATGTTATCGTTTTAGCGGGGACGCTTTTTAAGCAATACCCATCATGCTTGTTACCATTTATTCTTCTACTAGCATTTAAATCTAAATTGTGTTCATACAATGTACCATCGTTGCTCGTTGTTACTGTTAAGTAAGACCGTTGTTTCGTTTAAATGCCCAAGTCTGAGTTGATATTTATACGCATTCTCTCAATATATAAAATGTAATAAAAATCATCAAAATCCAAACAATAATGTTGTATGCATGACTCCTTTGATTCGGCGGCCTGTTGCCCTTTTTGATCTTTGCATTGTTTTTTTGTTAATGTTATCATGTTCTTTAAGGATTGGTTAACAAGACAATAATTTGATTAGAGTTTCAGAATCTCAATTATTGGATTGTATTTTATCCACTAAAATAATGAAAATGTAAGTTTTGAAAACAAATATAGTGTTATTTCACAGGTTGGATATTTCTAAGATGAACGGTGCGACAATTTAAGATAAAATTATGAAATATTGAGCAAACAATGAAACCCAAGTAGGCAGAAACAGTAGTCACAAGTAGAAGCATCACTGAACAAAAATCAAACCCAGGCGCTCCGGAAGGGTTTGCTCAAATTACAGCATGGTGAGCAAGTAACCGAGACTATGAAGAATAACAACGATCCCGCTTTGAATAAGACTTCGGATATGGCAAGCAATACAATGTCGAGAATGTCACAAATTTGATTCGTTTATGACAATGATATTTTCAAACCTTTTAATTATAAAAAAACAATGCATGTCATAGATTATTTATTTTTGACTTGTTCAGCTACACGTATCAGCAAGATGTTTATTATGTACATATGCCACAAAAAGTATAATAGAACCTTCATTAAGTTCCTTTTTTCAAAACATATACGCTGAAAACTCTCAGATAAGAATACCACTTTAACATACACAGTAAAGATGTCATTTCGGCATTCCCTAATCTATATCCTTATTTAGTGTTACTTGGGGAGGTTGATAACCGACCAGCTCTTTGGTTTATTTTCTTACATATTCCATTTTCAAGTAATTTTGTTTTGTTAGGGACTTTTGATGTCTTTAGACGTCATGTATCTCCCTCTGTGCCAATTTTACCTCTTCTGCCTCATTAAACAACGGTCCTGTTCGGCTGCTAGCAATATCACTGTCATTTTCATCCCTAGTCAGATATATAGATCTGAAATGCTATTCTATTAAATGATAGTCAATAAATACCCGAATGACTATATGGTGATGTAAAGCATTGACATATATTCATTTTCGTCTATTTCACAGCCACAACTCACAATTATTGCTTCCTATTAACATTGGCTGACTACGAACAAGATATTCAATATCATTAGTTCTTTTTCATTGAATACTTTCGACAATGTTTTCCTTGTTTTCCTTTCTTTTCATTTTTCAACGCCTTGAGCAATTTTAAGAGGTTATCCCTTATGAGCTAATCAATGGAAATTGAAGGTTCCATCTCACTAAAAAAGTCATCGCATGGTCATAAAAGAGCGTCAACACACCTGGGCACAAAAGTAGTGTGACAACTTTGCACGGTCTAACGCTAATTGGTTTCTTAGTATTAGTGGGGCCTAGATTATCAAGACCAATACGGAATGAACAAATAACCTCCACCACAATGGATGTACACCCACAAACGCTTATAGAAACCAATTGTCAAATGTAGTGTTCGATGAGAATATCCGGAACTACCTGGCTCTATAAACACGATCTTATCAACACCACCATTTTTTTGTGAAGTTTATTTCCAAAGCAAACATCGCAGGCGAGAGAATATAATGATCGATCATCCTTACTTACTGTTAAACCATCGACTTGGTGTTATTTGGGAGTACTTGGCTTAATTAAATGATCTTGAAAATCTGATGAACTTGCAATCAAGGTGTGACGTTAGAAATCACAAATGAAAATGAACAAACAAAAACTCGTACATAACAAGTCTGAGGTTGAAAGCTAGCTGTGAAATCCAAACATTTTCAGTACATCGTTTATATCCCAATTGAAAATCATTTACTCTCAAGACAATATCAAAGGAATTCGTAGCTGAATTAGAGCTGCAAGAAAAAAGTTAACTAGACTGTAATACCCAACGAAAACTAACGTTAATGAATCTGCAATATCCGAAAAACTAGTATTGCCGCTGATAAATCCAGCATTTTTTGCGTTGATGCATACAATATAACGGCGAATGTCTGATGTCAATGTTCTCTGCGAATCCTTAAATAAGTAATCTTTGCTGTTCATCGTGAACTATTGGCATGGTATGGTGACGTGAGGCATTGAAGGACAGATATACAATTTTGATATTGTGCAATGTCTGGCTTTAATAGAAATCCCGGACTAGACCTTAATTATGTACAGAAATATGACCTATCTGGTAGAAAAATCCCCTTTGAATTCCCATATTCGTATTGCCTGTCTTTTTCATCATGTTTTAATCAAAATGAGTGTAGTCTCGATAGGTCTCTACTCGGAACTGTTTAAGCTATAGTATCAAAAGAAAAATACCCATGAAGTTACGCTAGACCTGTTAAAATAGTCATATCGTCTGTAGATAATTTTGGAGAATTGAAACTGATTATAGATTTGAATACACTTACGCATTATGTTTAGCATGAAGCATACATGTATCTTAAGATGTTGAAAAATTGAAACCAGCTCATTATCAGAGGAATTAAGCTACCTAAAAGCTTCTTTGGAACGTCAGTCTTAAGCCGTGAGACAGGCTCAACAGATAACACAAATAATGTACGGATATATGATGATCGTGTCTTTGAGATCAAAATTTCAGGACACAAATTACTGTTTACGGTCGTTAACAAATCATTAAAACGCGATGTTTTCTTCGATTTTATCTGTACATAAAATACAGTTGAAATATAAATCTCGCATATTCGTTACATGTTGGGGATTTATGTACTTATATTTACATTCTATGTTGCATTTGCCTATATGTCGTTAGTAGACCAAACTGTATTCATGAGACTGTATACTACAATTTACAGTGATTCGGTCAGAGTAGGAATACAGCCCCAGGTGTTGCAGGTCAAAACAATGGCCGCCAGTTACTTTCAGCCTGGAGAGCTTTCGAATGCTAGCATTTATAATCCACAACAAAAAAATAAAGCAACTTTACAAGTTATGAGAGTAATATTTTATAATTAAAACAAAATGTAGTCATCACAAAATAACTATAAGCGCCGTTCTTGATCTAGGAATTATCAAATTGTCAAAGTCAATGTCGTCACACTCACAGGGGCTCGTTTCCGAATTTTCAAAAATGCAAGACACGACATTAAACATTTACATTTAAAGTCCAGTATTTATATAAAAAAAATCTCGTGAAAAATCGGGAGTATCGACATGGTTTCCGGTTGTGTATGTATATTGGATTTTAGTTTTGTGGTTATTCACTGATGTCAAAGGCCTACCTTACAAGATCGAGCCCCTGTGAAGTTGAAAATCGTCTGCTAAGATATGACTGGTTAGACTTGTCGAATCTGTTTCGAACGAAATACAAATGTATCCTTGGAATCGTTCTCACCTACTGTCAAGACGACTTTCATTTAGAATTTAAGAACTGATATTCTTCTGAAAATAACGTAAATCCAGTCGTCGATTGAAACGTAGGTGTTTCCGAGGAATCGAGTCGCATCACTTCTAAATGCTAACCGTATAGCATTGCGCCGAAAAACGGCTTGGATTTTAAACAATCAGAAATTATGCTGTTGTGAATAATTTGACGATATCTACAAACGTATATGAAATAGAAAATAAAGTCAAATCTGTGCAAAACCATTGTATGTGTTTGCTATTAATAACGACACGAGGGACTATATTATTCCTTCTGGAAATTTCGGCTGTTCCGGTATTTGAACTAGATGACGTCAGTGATAGGGTAAGCGGCAAATTTAAACGCGTCATAATCAACAGTTAATAAAAAAAACTTTATGAATGTAAATATAAGCATTGAACTGTTACCAAATGGTAGTATACAGTCGATATGAATACAATTTGGGTGACAGATAAATATTTCATGTCGCCCTAACGGGCGACATTCTATTTATCTGTCACCCAAATTGTATTCATATCGACTGTAAAATAGTAAGCTAAACAGATAAATATTTCATGTCGCCCTAACGGGCGACATTCTATTTATCTGTCACCCAAATTGTATTCATATCGACTGTATACTACCATTTGGTAACAGTTCAATGCTTAAACAGTCTATATTAGGATTTTAAACAGTTAATATAACGGAATTAGGATATAAAATGTTCAATTTACAACATAGTTGTTACTATGGCAAAGCTGAACTTCGTTTGCTTATTATGCCAATATATTTTGAAAAATGTTTTATTTTTTATATTGTCTTTTCTTTTTCAAAGATGTTATGTTTTATGTTAAAGTTACCCATATTCAAGATCGCTGACAATGCATTACATCACATGGAGCATATGTTTTGCTTTTGTCCCAGCAAGTATGTGTTACCTTAATTAAGGAATTGAAAATAATGGCTTGCACTTTGAACAGAACTATAATGATGCCAGTTAAGAAATGATCTCTGTATAGTAATTGTTTCGAATGATAGAACTAGTATAACTGGTTTTTTAAAAAGTATTTTTATTTTTTAAGATATAAATATATGCATGATTAAAACGATGCTACATTGTATATCTTATTTATAACATATGTAATATAAGGACGTTTCAACAAACATTGATAGAGGTATTAGCTTTTTTATTGAAATAGCTTACTATTTTACACTGTGTCCTGGAAATAAGTTCCGAAATTGAAACAAAGGACTTTAGCGTCAAGGTCAGACAACAAGTGAATGAACAGAAACATGCATAATTGGATTTGAACGGAGCACAAAATTAGCAACTCGTCATCCTAATTACCTGGAACTTCAATTAAACCTCAGAATGTGATCATCTGAGATATGTCCACAAAGCAATGAAGTCGGAAGATGAGCAATTTTAATGTAACATTAAAAGTATACATTGTTTCCATACGATATGAAAAAAAGAGATTATCGATATGGCAGGAAACATGTACATGTATGTTTAAGTGTCAAATCAATGACAGTGATTCATTGGGCTAGTTCCCAGGAGAAAGTTTCGACACTTAAGTGTTGGCATAAAGCTGAAATTCACTTCGCGGAAAGCGTGGTCAACTACATACAATTTGCGAATATATTTGTCTTTCAATGTTGAACATGTAGTGCTGAAACAGGTATACATTCTTTTTTTATTCTTTTTTTTTTATATTTAAAACACAAAACGTAGGACTCCACAAATTAACCGAAAACATTCCGAGTCATAATAGTTTCCAAGATATATAGGAAATATTAATAGTGTTATAATACAATAGGCAAATGAAACAAAAGTCAGCGAAATGCATATTCGATCCATAAAGTTATCACTTGACCAACCAAATAATAAACTATGACCGGAAGTGACTATAAGTGTAAAGAAAATAGGGTATAAAAATAAATAGTGAAACCAATCATCATCATTTTATGAATGACAATATTTCCTTGTTTGAACGCATACAAAGCTAATACACAGAGCAAGTAATGATCCCGTCTTCTCCCACAATTCATTAATATTTCATCTTCTTATTTGACATGAATTTTTTTAACAGAATTATTGTGCAGAATGAACGAAATAAAAATCTGGGTGAAGAAGCTTCAAAATTTCCAAATTCCGCACTTGGTGCCTTGAATGCTGCTGAGGCTGAAACTATGGCTGTTACTGATGTTAAGGATGATGTAGTGACAATTCGTCAATAGATTTAATGGGAAACCTCGACGGGATGTCGACGTGTCGTATCATGCTAACGTGGTATGTGATCATTTCCACCTTTACAAGTAGCTAGGGCCAATGTTCAGAATCAATGGTTTATCACTACGATTTCATATTAGATTAGGGCCGATTATTTTCCATTTCAGATATCAGATTCATCGCAATGTCCTCATTTTATATATCAGTGTTTGTGTGTTGATATCTAAACATCCTTGTAAAGCACAATAATAACGTCACTAATCAATCAAAATTATGGGATTTAAAAAAGGTGTAATCAAAGCAGTACCCAGCAAAGAAGAGCAGCGAGTTCGAACAAAACAGGAAGGGCATAGTTGCGTATATTAAAATCAATATATTCTACGTAGGGTAAGCACCTACATCGTTCTTATTACACACAGTCACGTGATTTGCTTCAATACTTCCTGTTTTTATATTGTTCATGGTAATTGTATACGAAACATGTTCATTGTGACGTGACAACAGAAAGAAGAAAACATTATATTTTACGCCATCATAATAACAAGCATTTTTTTTTTTTAAATCTGTGCAATACATCTTATATATATATATAATATGCATTAGTTTCTATGATACACAGCAGCATAATTATGGAATGCGCAACTACCTGACATTAATCATACATACATATCGTATAGATATTAGTCGATTGGCAATTGATCTATACCGTTTCAACATGGACAATTTTGAATTGTAAGATATATCAAACCATATATTGACTGATAACGTGACTCAAATATGTTTACCAAACACTTCAAGTCTTAATGAGGCCATCAATCAATGAGAATGTCAATCCTTTCTAGAAGAAACTATTTACCCCGAGTGCGTACAAAGTATATTTATAGCATCAATATTATGTATGCCTTAAATACAAATTATCTTTCAAATTCATAAATAATGGGAAGGAAATAAGGAATCCAATTACAAAACTGATCATTAGAAATTTTAGTTCTTTTCTTTTCTTTATTTAGAGTATCACTGACATAGATGTCGATAACGAGTCAAACTTAAGATAGGATAATTAATTGGTTTTACGCGTAATCCGTAGGCGGAGAATTCTGAAATCATAAATACATATAATAGATCATTGAATTTATAACCGGACGATTCTGACAAGACGTTCCGTGATTTTCCATTCATTAACTCATTATTGATATACCTTTATCGGCGGCCCCGGCCTCATTAATCTCAGATTATTCTACAAATGCAACCAACATTCTTAAATTATGATGCTGTACTTAACGCAGTGATATCTATAATTAATTAATAATTAACTTAGAGATGTAGTTGAATTACTACACAAAAATTGATCTTTAACAATCATTTCTTAACTGGACGAATTAAAAGAGTTTTTGGTTGTTTTTTTTTCAAAATCTAAATAGAATTATATTTCACATTAGTCTTATTAGTATAAATGTGTATTACAATGTTCAAAAATTAAATTGAAAATTGACGCATAATTCTATGGCTTGATTTCAATACCGTGCAGCACCGTATCGATATAGTGGCAGAACGATATATACTACATTACACAATTTTCTGAGTAATTGCCTGTTCTTGTCTTAATAAATAACATCATTTGACATCCTAACATTTACAAAATGTTGATACAATCGTAGGAGTATAATTTGAGGCATAATGTTGTCAATTTCAAATGTTCAATTGAAAACAAAAATGGCCAATTTCAACGAGCTTCTTGTCAAAATTTAAAAACGATTGTATTGCATCATAATGCTTTCAAAATTTGATTTTATCGCAAGGTATTATTATAGTTGATAAGAACACTTTCTTTTCTAAGATGATTAAATCACATTTTCTTACAATTTATCAAAGCAAAATAGTTTATTTTTGCTACGCAAAAGTAGGTATTTTGAAACGGTTCTATTTAAAACATTGAAGTAGTGCCTGTTAATATCACGGCATTCTATGTTGCTTTCGCTAAGGCGTTGGCACTCCTTGACGACGGAAGTTCTCCTAAATAATGGCATTAAACTGTAACCCACTAAGTAGAATGTACTCTCTAAGACTCACGCGTGTATGTCAATAGGAAAAGGAAAGTATTGCGTTCTTCGGGGATTACGAAATTTCCGGAAAACCTAAACTCTCGGAACCTCCCCGGAATGGATATTGACAAGTGATTGTCACTGTTTGTCTCGGACTGAACGTTAACCATATTAAAATTCAACATGACGATATTTAAAAACATAAATCCACCATTTTATGTCATACAATAAATCTAAACATAAAAACTCGCCATCCGCGAGCATTTTGAGACATGGTTTATGTAGATTTATAGACAAATGTACTTTAAAGGGAGACATACGTAAGAAAATATATGGCATCCAGGGCTAGTGCTTCTGTTTCTTGAAATATGCCCTAAACACCATTCTCTCCTCAAAGTGTCGACATAGCTCGTAAAGCTTATTGATCTTTTTTTTCTAATTTTTAACATTTGATGAAAAAGAGATTGCTAAAATGTGAAAGTCAAATCCGGGAACTAGAATTAGTTCTCGTTGATAGACACGATACTGAGAGGGAGAAGTATTTGAATAAGTTATAGCGAAAGAAAGACCAGAGAATGGAACGTTTTAATTTTAATTTTGTATTCCTATTTAAAAATTTCTTCTGCAAGTCGCATTAACCTTTGTTTCAGGGCATTCTTTTAGTGTGATAATGCTGATACATAATACGTGATAATACATTCTTTCGCGAGTGCTGTATACTTTGTAACTGGCACATTTGACTACATATTTAAAGCGTGCTTATTCTTTTATTTCGTTGAAGAACGTGAGCCTTTAACATGGAAATAAACATCCTAACAAGCTTTCAGCTTGTTAACGTTAACAAGTTTTCTGTGTTTTCCTCAGGGCAATATTCAAACATTAACCTTCCCAGGCAGACTATTAAGGTTAGTGCAAATAATATGTCAAGCATTCAGGAAGTGTTAGCCCATTATCTGGGCCCGATTACTAAATAGCATAATAGTTGTAAATATGAATCACAACTGAAAACAGACAAACCTATATTGTGATGTTCTTAAAGGTGCACAGTCAGATTTGTTGTTAGAAAATACCAACTCTGATAACATAATCCATCGTCGTAAATATATATCCTGTTTGATTTTGACTCATTTCTATGTAGTTTGCATGGGACAGTTAAGATAATTAGAACTGAAGAATATATACAGCGTCAACATACAAGTACAAGGCAAAGACACGACAACGGTGTTAATTGATAAATAAAGACATCAAATGAAGGACACCTGAGCCTCGTAAAACTAAGTCATGTATAATCTATAATGAAAGTAAAACAACTCTTTACTCATTGTTCCAAATCGTGAAAAGAAAGCCGTCACACTTTATTCGAAGACATCCATAGAGCTAATTGATAATTACGATGTTATTGACAAATGTATCGAAAACGGAAGAAACCGTAGAAATCTACGTTATGTTGTCTGCAATCGTCCATCAAGATGTATCATCCTAACGCCCTTTTACGAGACTTTGACACGATACTCAGCAACAAATAACAATGTATGATTCCAATATAACCGTTATCTGATATTTAGAGTAATTCTGATCGTCGTAAACATATCCCACCGGCGATTTCGAGTACCTATTCGTATAACACCTTCATGATTTTAATATCAAGTTTTCATGATATAAAGATCTACGTTGTATGTTGACCAGCAATGACTTTTCTATTGATATTAGGTTCGATCATGATAAGAAGCCAAAGGATATATTACCAGACTTGCCGAAGGATATAAAAGAAGGAAAATATCACATTCTGTTCTAATGTCTGCTCACGTATCAGTTGTTCCCGTTATCTGACAGAATAAATGATAAAACACTATGATACGATTTGAAAAAAAAAAACATCTAAAAAAGTTAACATTGGATAAGAAATTTACAGTCAGCGTGTTAAGACGAGGTGTAGACACCGAGACAATCCGAAATAGATCGTCTCAAAGACATTTAACCTTGGATCAGGAAATGGCAGTCACTGTCTAAAACGGGCAGATCTACTGTGCATTAGTCAAATATTGGTGGACGTGTACAACGAGAAGACGACAGGTCGAACTCGGTTATGAACTGATAATTATTGTGCATCCAAATATGCAAACGATATAATCTCGTCCATTAGTTAACACAAGCAATTAGCAATAGGTATTGGTGTACATTCATATGAAACACTGGCCAAACTGCGAGCGGGAAACAATTTGAGCATTTAAACTCTCAAATTGGTTCACGGTCATAGAGTATATTAATGACGTTCTAAGATGGATCAACACCGCCGCCTGTAACATGCCTGACTATTACTGATGGCTCCAGGGTTTAGTTAACTAAGCGGTCTATTCCATAACTACTCTTGTAAATTGTTCTATTGCGGTGTGATTAACGGTCAGTATCAAATTACTTAAACATGCATCCTGATAAAAATAAATCAATTGAATGTCCCACGGCATTTCATATGCTTATGCATAATAGATTTTCATGATTAAACGAATTGATTAAAATTGATTGCTTATGATTTTATAGCATATATATTTAATTTCTTTTCGTGAGTTTTCAATTTATAATACAATGACAGTTCATCTTTTGCATGAAATCTTCTGTTATTGTGTATTACATGTGTGAATAAGAGTTTATTGAACACATACTTATCAAATTCAAATTTTCAAAACTTAAAATATTTTTTAAAATTTTAATTCATTCATTGATGTTGTCATTACCATTTTATTCATTTGACTAGTACTACAGTGTCTCGAAATGAACATGCTCTTAACGTGATTTTGAAATGCATTTTTACAAATTATGAAATCTATTGTAATTTTTTTAAGTTTCTTTTGGCCTATTTCGAATTTTGTTTGTTTGCCTATTCTGATCAAGGCTTAAGACTAGTCCTTGAAAGATGAAGCAGTTGCATGGTGCAATATGATTAATACACAATAACTATTCTTATTTGCTTCGGACCAATCATAAATGCTCTTTGTTATCTTAATGACCCACTTCAGACTTTTGTATCTAAACCCCTATAACGTTTGAATTAAATGCCAAAAAGGTATTTTGTTTTGTTTTTTACGACCTTTTTCCTAAGTTCAGAGAGACTCCTTCCAGTACAAATCCTACGCTGTCTATATCTTACTGCGAGAGCACCTCGACTAAGATTTACATGCTATTTTTGTAATTCATGAATTCTCGTAAAAAAATTCCTGGAGTGAAACAAATATAACTTCAATAAATTCATTTTGCGTCAATATCTGTTTTAATACATTTACCGAATAAACCTGTTGCAACAAGTTAATTTGACAAAAGTGTATAAGTATTTCACATTGGTTACAGTATATATCCTATCGTTGAAAAATAGCATGTGAATGGATCAAATCAATACGAATTAATTTTAACGAACAAAATTTAATGTTAACTTTGACAAATGCATGATTAAATAACAGTTTTTGTTTTGGTTCATACTTTAGAAAAAACGTCATTTAAAATAAAAGAACATTTTATTAGTGACAAAAAGTGTTTTGTATGTTATTATTTTGTTGGTAAATGGATTGAAATCTTACATAATAATAATGGAGTGTATATCGTTATACTGACAGTGACATATATCAAATATCTGAAATAAGTAGCATTTTTCAAAATTTGACACTGAAATTAATGAGATATATTTGAACGAAAAAATAACGCAAATCATATTAAGGAGAATGTGGAATTTAAAACAAGAACAAAAGTAACCATTCAGAAATGTTAAGAAATAAAGTGAGCTTACCGTTCGACTCTTAGGTAATGAAGTTGTTCTTGAGCGGGCTTGTGGCGAATGTTGCGGAGACCTCCTTCCCAGGTAACGTGTGAATCGTATCGACGATTCCTTTAAAAAGAGCTCTGCTGTTTATGCTCACATAATATAGTTACTGTCACTCGTTCTCATGTGTTGCTATACACATATATATATACATACCCATAAAGCGCGCTGTGGACGATACTAACAAAAATGGGCGTGGCTTGATGCCATCGTCATTCCGCCCCCTTGTCCACACCATGTAGCGATAACTGTTCAAAGGCGCGCCCATAGAGCGGGGACTATTGACGATAAAATATCGGTCGCCAGTTTCTACAGCCTCTAGCGCTTCAGTGGCATCAATCGCTTTTCGCGTATAAACCGTAGTGTGCAAATCCCAATAGATTGAAATCAGGAGGAATTTGCAATTTTCAAATATACGCACGTTATGAATAATAGATCATATTATTTCGAGTTATCAGGGCAGTGATTTGTAAACCTATGACTAGGGGTCCAAGTGTTATCGTTGATAATTGTTCACATGAGTATTATCATTGTACGATTTGGTTAAGAGACGACAACGTCGCCATACATTGGCGACCAATGACGACTTTGGCGTGATTTTAGCAAACAATTTGGCGATTTTGTTTTTACATTTGTTGACGACAAGCAAGTCTCTGATGGGGAAAACGTGAAAGGTATCTAGCGACCACGTGTGAATAATTCCTATATTGAGATTTGGAATGCATTGAATCACAGAATAAAAAAATGAAAAGTACCATTTTACTTGTGACCACTCCGTCCTATTGATGTCTTTATTCACATGAGATTTGATTTAACCCAGTTGTCGAAATAAGCACATGTTGAGTATGTTTGGTCTAGAACAGTTTGTATAAGGCATTTGGTAAAGGCACCACTTAACATCGACCTCTTTACACACGGAATCAGTGACCGCACGATTAAAAAACAAGACCTTTTTACACACAGAATCAGTGACAACACCAGCAAAACACGACCATTTTACACACGGAATCAGTGGGAACACCAGTAAAACACGACCTTTTTACACACGGAATCAGTGACAACACTAGTCAAACACGACCATTTTACACACGGAATCAGTGACAACACTAGTCAAACACGACCATTTTACACACGGAATCAGTGGGAACACCAGTAAAACACGACCTCTTTACACACGGAATCAGTGGGAACACCAGTAAAACACGACCTTTTTACACACGGAATCAGTGGGAACACCAGTAAAACACGACCTTTTTACACAAGGAATCAGTGGGAACACCAGTAAAACACGACCTCTTTACACACGGAATCAGTGGGAACACCAGTAAAACACGACCTTTTTACACACGGAATCAGTGGGAACACCAGTAAAACACGACCTTTTTACACACGGAATCAGTGACAACACTAGTCAAACACGACCATTTTACACACGGAATTAGTGACACACCAGTAAAACACGACCATTTTACACACGGAATCAGTGACAACACTAGTCAAACACGACCTCTTTACACTCGGAATTAGTGACAACACCAGTAAAACACGACTTTTTTACACACGGAATCAGTGACAACACCAGCAAAACACGACCTTTTTACACACGGAATCAGTGACATCACTTGTCAAACACGACCTCTTTACACACGGAATCAGTGACAACACCAGTAAAACACGACCATTTTACACACGGAACTAGTGACAACACCAGTAAAACACGACCTTTTTACACACAGAATCAGTGGGAACACCAGTAAAACAGGCTACAATGACATTAATCAAAGAAACATGTTTACAACAAAACAAAAAGTGATAATTTTAAAACAACACTCTGATTGAGGACACCAAAACAATGTGATGGAATTGAAAAACAAGTACCTTATTGTTTTGTAAAGCAATACAATGCCGTCTTAGTTAAATTTGCTTAAGGGGAAAATTTTGCGGTTAAGCTGCATGTACCATAGCTCGTTTATTTTGGTCTGTTATGGATTCTATACAAAGACTAGCTTACTTATGATTAGATCTATGTATATTGAAATCAAAAGCATTGACCGTCGATCAGAGTATTCGCGGTCATTGGTTAGATTGATTTGACAGTCATCAAAGTACAACCAGACTCTATATGTACTAAGGTTGTCAGGAATAACTAAGTTCCGCCATTTTACAGCCTCAGTGATTGGTGTCCAGATGACGACACCCCTTACAATGTACCCGTCTGTGGGTACCAATGTGACGGATGAGTATTTTCACTATGCATACAAACGCAATCAATTTGAGCCACTACCTGGAATTGATCGTTAAAGCTTTCAGATACAAAGACTATCTAAACTTGTATAGTTGTATATCCACATATTTTCGTTATAGAAGTGTCTCTTTCCAATCTTGATATCAAATCTAAAAGATTGAAATAGAAAATAAAATCTATAGATGGATATAACACTAATATAGTATCCATACTTAAATAAGACCAGATATATGTATCTTGTATATGTTTACTTATGTCTTTATCAGGAAAATGCAATTGCACACGTGCTCTGCAGGTTAGACGTACGCATCACTATGCCCCACTTTTGATATTAAGATAAGCGTTTTCCCCTGTGAGAAAGGTTTTTTTTGTCTGTCCCCTGGTCGAGATCAACGGAGAGTGTTCTCCAGTCTAACGCTAAGCATTTTGGAATTGAGATAACAGGCTCGCCTGTTGCCGTTATAATGTGGCATGGTGAGATGCTGGCATCCGTTCCACGCTTTCAATCACGAACCCCATGCAGTCTCTCAAAACACAAATGCAGCTTGCACACAAGGGAGGCTGTCCTTAAAACACCATAGGTGTTGAAAGAACGTTACAATACAAAACCTAACAAAACTAAAACCAAGCATTTATTTCGAAGTACATATATTTTCCAATTTGAACACAAACTTAACCAATATAATGTCACAAAGCGTTCGTCCGTCGTGAGCACAGACATGAGATAATCATTAACAGTTTTTGTTGATGTGCATCGTGCGCTCAAGGTACATGTACATATGTGCATTGTTCATGTTTGTAATTCCAAAACTATATATATCTGAATGTAAGGGTATGGATACAATGGCTTCCATAGAAATATCACACTAAAACTGCTGAGTGTGTTTTCAACTGTTCTGTGTAAAGTTTTATGTCATATTAATAGCTCAGACGTGTGCGTGTGTCCCTTAAGCCTCATTGAATGCTGCGAAAGGTGGTCGCTTCAGCCTGGATATATTTTGTTCATGCCGTATGACCGGATTCAACTCTGCCATATTCTTTACCTAGAGACGTATGTGTATGGTAAATCATTGAGATGCCGAAATATAATCGAAGTTTGACTCCTATGTTCTCCCGAAATTGACCGAGCTGGTAAGATTTAGCTACGAGGGGCGCTCCCGAGTCTTTACGGATTCGGCCGAGACGTTGCGATTTAGATTCGAGGGGCGATTGCGAACTTTGGCGGATTTGACGAAATCGACCGAGGTATATGTAAGCTTACCATAACATGGCTTCCCAGTACATTTCCCTGGTGGTGTATTGCGTTGTTTTTTGTTGTTTTTTTTTTTAGATAATCAGTAAAAAGGTTTGCTATATAGCTTTATTGTTATCATCCTGGTATTGTTTTTATTATTGATCAGCTGAGCACAGCGTAACTTTCCTTTTGATAACCTGCCGAGACACTATGTATCGCTAGATTTCTATTTTCTGAGTTTACTACTGAGCTAACCCTAGTCAGTGGCCATAAAAAATGTATCTAACATATAAGCAATTGTGTTCTGCATATTCATACTGACATTGATATGTCTAGGCGTCATATCGGATCATGTTAATATAGATATATATGATTTCAAGCATGACTTATTATTTAGTATCGCTCTGTTCCTGGTTCTGAATAATATGCAGATTTCAATGCAACTGAGATCTGCCAACGATGTAAACAATAGCCTGTTATACATGTCCATATTTTATATACCTCCTGATGGTAATAAAGCAATAGTAACCGTACCCTATAAAAGATATAAAATCATGGAGCATCATAACATTACGAAAATTACAACGTGTTTTTCACATATCCATCTTCTTTATATACTCGAAATAGTAAACTGACATATTTTTTTTTTTCGATTAAAAAAATTATTGATTTATCTTTTTATTTTTAAGTATCAATATATTTTCTTAAATTATTATTCAAAGACCATGGGCAAATCATAAACGAAAGATAGATTGATACGGAGACGAAATTTCCAGAACAAGTGCTCCAGAAGGGGTTACGACACCTATCTTGTCAAATCCAGGTACAGTTTGAACAGTTAATTTCCACTATGCACCTGTTAAACGGGACTTATATGATAATTTGGGATATGATAAAAGATAAATTATAGATATACCTCAACTGTGTATAAAAACATATGGATAAAATAGCATCAGAATCACATGTTATCTCTATAAATTTAATTTTGCAATTTCAATCTAAATAGGCTCTCGAGATAATAATTTACAAACCTCAGCGGGCATTGACACAACTCATATCCAACTACAATGTATATTGTCACAGGGGGACACACTCGTCATTTAACAGGGATAAAGACGATGTTTAAAACACCAAAGACCTACCGACCAAAAACAACAATGGATACTACTATGTATGTAAAACAATAAGAGTGACATTGTAAATATGACAAATATAGGAAAACATTCCTCGGATATTCAATGAATTTTTGCATAACGATTCTGAAATGTTTAAAACGACCGGGAAGTAACGTATGTTTCTATTTAACATAACAAATAAATGTCAAAAAATCACAACCAGTCGATGTTAAAAATGAAATAAAATATAAGTTTGGCGTTAGAAATAACTATGAGACAATAAATCGCTACTCAGTCTAGTCGTAATAGGGTGGAACTGAAAGGCATGGCAGTGGAGAGGGAACATAAACCCAATGTTAGATTTGGTCCAGAGAGACCTTTATCTTCCACTTTCAAGGCTATTTTCTTGATAGCCATGTTGATATGTCCTTCATTCTCATCTTATCGGTCGTATGAGGGCAAATGTAAATGGAAAACATATATTTAAATCTCTTGTATTTGCAGAAAAATTGCGGTATTGTGAAAACATTTAAAATGTTGACGAATATCTAAACATATTAGCCGTTCACTAATGACCTGAATTTTGCTTGTAGATTCAAGTCTCGGAGTTTTGTCGCTCCCCTGCCTGCAAGTATATGAATAACGGCATTGCGAAAACATTAACAATGGTGAGGAATGATTAAAAATACAAGCCGCTCACTAATGCCGTGACTCTTAGTTGTAAGTCCTGTCGGTGGATGCAAGTCACGGAGGTTTGCAAATACCCTGGAAGTCATGCAGATATTAGCTGTGTAACTACCTGACTTTTGTTGGGAAGCCCTGCTAGCGGATTAAAGTCCCCGACGTTAGCCGTTACCCTGCATGCCACGCAAATATTACGCGTTTTGTAATGATCTGACTTTGGATGGTTAGCCATATTGGCGGATTCTAGTCCCCGGGGATAGCCGTTACCCTGGATGTCACGCAGATATTAGCCGTGTGATGACCTGATTTTGTTTGGTAAACCCTGTTGGCGGATTCAAGTCCCTGGGGGATAGCCGTTACCCTGGATACCACGCAGAGATAAGCCGTGTAGTGACCCGGTTTTGGTTGGTTAACACTGCTGGTATATTAAAGTACCCAATATTTGCTGTTACCCTTCACGCCACCAGATTCAGAATATATACACTCGTATTTGTATTTCGAAATATTCTATCTTCAAAACTTTCGATATGGATTAAATTACAGATTAATCTAACCTCTCTTTTTATAGTTTACTCTTTGTAATGCATCATTTTGATTGACATGGATTTCCTTTTAAAATGTTCACACTTTTTGTTTTAACTAGCATCACAGACGAGTTTTAAAAGGACGAACTAGCTGTGTATTTTACCCTTTATGTATGGGCATTCCACTGCGTCAAAAATAAAACATTCACATCCAACCAATCGTTTTGATTTCATAAAATGACCTCTTTGTTGTTTATTTATTTATTCGTTTTATTTTACTTATTTTTTTTTTTTCAAATTTCAAATAATAGTTTTGATGTAGAGAATATGGAAATTGCAATTCTTACTATGTTTGTAACTCTGTGAGAGTTTATGATACATCTAGCAAAGCCTAAGCATCAGGGACGAGGTCAGAATATCGGACTACAGACTCATATGAAAATTATCATGTTACTTTATGGATAAGTTACATATGTGATATTTGAAAACGTAACAATAATTGGCAAAGGGGAAACTTGGAAACATTTTCAACCATCCTGATAAAAGCGCTTTTAGCGATACAAAAACAATATCCTTTATTTTCTCCGGCAACCAGATATTATTTATTTATCACCAATGTAACCAGCTTCCGAGCGGTGATCATATTTGTCACATAAATATCAATATACGCCCTCAATGGCGATAACTCCGCGTAAAACAGTAGATACGTCCTGAGATTGATTGCAGTTTTACACCTTACCACAGAACTCCAGATATGTTACTCTGTAGTACTCTTCATAGTGTTTGAACCGATACGGTGACATATACAATAAAATACATCATATCTGTTTGAAAATGTTATTTTTGTTCTTCTGTTTTCGGATTAATTATTATCGATACATTGAGTATTTGTTATACTTCTTAAAAACTTCATGTACTAGTCTGAAAAAAAAAATGAAAACTCAGCTTTTTTTTCTTTTTTTTTTAAACCGCATTATTTGAAATCTATTTATATGCTATCGTTATAAATGTTATACATGTATTTGAAATTTATCTTATTGATAATACAAAAAATAAATCTTAAAAACTATCCTGATTAGCGATAGGAATGAATTAATGAATGTTTGGTGTTCAGAAAGCACCGGTGACAAAGGTAAAACTGTATAGTATTTAATATGCATCTTTGATTCTTCCTTAAATCAAATTCTTAACGTTATCTGTAATAGGTGATCTTGCTTAAATAATTTTCTCCGGAAAAGCAGATGTTGATGTTTACATTCGCCTTCAGATCTGACTCTGTGTGGCCTTACATTTAAAGAGTAAATCAATTTAATCACTATGCCCCATTTTATTCACTACGCCGCCAATATTATCGAGGATGCCCTTCAGAGTCTTGCTGTTATCAGTATTAAGCCATGATATATATAAATCAGCCCACACATTTCTAACTTTTGTCGGGGTAACATAGTCTTATTTATTGTTCTGATTACACGGGACGACTGAGCAAAGACCATATAATAAACATCTGTAATCACCAATCAAAGACCTGGAGTATTTACATCAAATGAATCTTAACATTTATATGCAGATTAAATGTATTTCCATTAAAGTATATGATTTTTTCAATCTATTTTTTGTTTTTCTGAAATTCCGGGAAAACGCTGTTCTGAAACTCCAGGGAAAATCTGTTCCTCTACTTTCATTCACTCCCAAAAAACCCATACGGCGTTGCTTTCTAGCAAAACGCTGTACAAAGCTCACAGATGTTGATTGCACCTGTCGATAGATATTCAGTAATTATATATTTAGGATATTCTAGACATATGTTGTTATTGTTTTATCATTTGATCACGATAGTTCATTTGGTGGAGTATCGTTACAATGGACATTTGTGTTCTGCATATTCATACTGCCATTGATATGTCTAGGCTTCATATCGGATCATGTTAATATAGATATATATGATTTCAACCATGACTTATTATTTAGTATCGCTCTGTTCTTGGTTCTGAATATTATGCAGATTTCAATGCAAACGAGATATGTCAACTATGTAAACAATAGCCTGTTATACATGTCCATATTTTATATACCTCCTGATGGTAATAAAACAATAGTAACCGTACCCTACAAAAGATATAAAATCGTGGAGCATCATAACATTACGAAAATTACAACGTGTTTTTCAAATATCCATCTTCTTTATATACTCGAAATAGTAAACTGACATTTTTTTTTTTTTCGATTAAAAAAATTATTGATTTATTGATTTATCTTTTATATATTTTCTTAAATTATTATTTCAAAGACCATGGGCAAATCATAAACGAAAGATAGATTGATTCCGAGACGAAATTTACAGAACAGGTGATCCAGAAGGGGTTACGACACCCATCTTGTCAAATCCAGGTACAGTTTGAACAGTTCATTTCCACCATGCACCTGTAAAACGGGACTTATATGATAATTTGGGATATGATAAAAGATAAAGTATAGCCATACCTCAACTGTGTATAAAAACATAAGGATAAAATAGCATAAGAATCACATGTTATCTCATAAATTTAATTTTGCAATTTCAATCTTAATAGGCTCTCGAGATCATAGTTTCAAACCTCAGCGGTCATTGACACAACTCATATCCAACTACAATGTATATTGTCACAGGGGGACACACTCGTCATTTAACAGGGATAAAGACGATGTTTAAAACACCAAAGACCTACCGACCAAAAACAACAATGGATAGTACTATGTATGTAAAACAATAAGAGTGACATTGTAAATATGACAAATATAGGAAAACATTCCTCGGATATTCAATGAATTTTGCATAACGATTCTGAAATGTTTAAAACGACCAGGAAGTAACGTATGATTCTATTTAACATGCCAAATAAATGTAAAAAAAATCACAACCAACCGATGTTAAAAATGAAATAAAATCTAAGTTTGGCGTTAGAAATAACTATGAGACAATAAATCGCTACTCAGTCTAGTCGTAATAGGGTGGAACTGAAAGGCATGGCAGTGGAGAGGGAACATAAACCCAATGTTAGATTTTGTCCAGAGAGACCTTTATCTTCCAGACAGAGTTTCACTTTCAAGGCTATTTTCTTGATAGCCATGTTGATATGTCCTTCATTCTCATCTAATCGGTCGTATGAGGGCAAATGTAAATGGAAAACATATATTTAAATCTCTTGTATTTGCAGAAAAATTGCGGTATTGTGAAAACATTTAAAATGTTGACGAATATCTAAACATATTAGCCGTTCACTAATGACCTGACTTTTGCTTGTAGATTCAAGTCTCGGAGGTTTATCGCTCCCCTGCCTGCAAGTATATGAAAACGGCATTGCGAAAACATTAAAAAAATGTGAGGAATTATTAAAAATACAAGCCGTTCACTAATGACGTGACTCTTAGTTGTAAGTCCTGTCGGTGGATGCAAGTCACGGAAGTTTACAAATACCCTGGATGTCATGCAGTTATTAGCTGTGTAACTACCTTACTTTTGTTGGGAAGCCCTGCTGGCGGATTAAAGTCCCCGATGTTAGCCGTTACGCTGCATGCCACGCAAATATTACGCGTTTTGTAATGATCTGACTTTGGGTGGTAAGCCATATTGGCGGATTCTAGTCCCCGGGGATAGCCGTTACCCTGGATGTCACGCAGATATAAGCCGTGTAATAACCTGATTTTGCTTGGTAAACCCTGTTGGCGGATTCTAGTCCACGGGGATAGCCGTTACCCTGGATGTCACGCAGATATAAGCCGTGTAGTGACCCGGTTTTTGATTGGTTAACACTGCTGGTATATTAAAGTACCCGATATTTGCTGTTACCCTTCACGCCACATGATTCAGAATATATACACTCCTATTTGTATTTCGAAATATTATATCTTCAAAACTTTCGATATGGATTAAATTACAGATTAATCTAACCTCTCTTTTATAGTTTACTCTTTGTAATGTATCATTTGAATTTACATGCATTTCCTTTTAAGATTTATTTTCACACTTACAAAGCTCACAGATGTTGATTGCACCTGTCGATAGATATTCAGTAATGATATATTTAGGATATTCTAGACATATGATGTTATTGTTTTATCGTTTGATCACGATAGTTCATTTGGTGGAGTATCGTTACAATGGACTTCGGGTATAAGATCGATATTACTCAGAAAACTGAGACCACGGACTTTCTTGTGCTGTGTCGTGGTTTTGTCTTTGTAAAAGACATTTTAGCAAAATCTTTGTGTATACTTATCTGTTTTCGAGCAAGCAGCTACACTGCAAGCAAATCCTGCATAAAATCGACATTGGCTTTGAAGGAGTATGGTGGCTGATTTGAGCCCTGTCGCACTATCGCACTGTCGTATTGGCACCTTTCATTGTCGCGTATTTTCGGTTGGCGCGCGAAGAGCGACAGTGCGTCAGAAGAAGAGTAACAATGCGCAAAGCGAAGAACGACAACGTATCAAGCAGGGATCGGCAGTGCGCGAAGCGAAAATTGACAGTGCACTAAGCAAAGAGCGAAAATGCGCCATGTGACAGTGACAACGGGCTATGCGAACAGCGACAGTGCGCCAAGCAAAGAGCGACAATGCGCCATGCGAACAGCGACAGTGCGCTAAATGAAGAGTGACAGAGCTCCAAGTAAAAAAAGTACCCCACCAATGGAATAGGATGACAGCTTTTTATGTTGCACTGTCGCGTAATTTTGTCGCAAAAGCGCATTGTGTCCTTTCGCGCGCAGTCGCTCTTCGAATGTTGGGTTGTCCCTCATTGGATGGCGGGGCGCCAATTCGACAGTGCGATTGGCCGAAATAAGTCACCATTACGGAGCTATACACCTATCAAACAATCCAACAGATACATACCTCCTTATCTCCAACTCTGATAACGCAAAGACCTTGATTACTTCGAAGAAAAACCCCAAATAATAAGTCACTTCGAATAATCGGGATATCTCCAAAAACCATCATGGTCCAACTGGCTTCGACAAAGCGAGGTATACGAGATGTTCAGTACAATCATGTGAGCATATCGATGAACAAAATGTACTTTGGTGTATTTTTTTGTTTACTTTAATCTAACCGACTTAATTGTTTAAGTATGTTCCGCTATTTCGATAAACAGTGGTGGATATTTTAAGAAGTGTTTATGTAATGTTGTAAAGACACCCCCCTGTATGTATGTGTCTATCTCCGTAGCGTATCTCTGTATTGTATCTCTATTTAGAGTATCTCGAACCTCTATATTGTATTGTATCTTGTGGATTTCTAGGAGTTGTTTATGGCATGAAATCGAAATATCTTTGAATAAGTTCCTCAACGTATCCAAGTCGTTGATTCCATTGCTAAAGCGTTCAGGTATATTTAAAGTGGCACAATACGACTATAGCCCAGAACAGTATCAGTGATTGTGCGTAGTTTATGAATGATGGTCTAGTAAGAAGTTCAGCTTGATCGACCCATGTGATAAAACACCCAGACAATGAAGGGGAAATATTTGTACATAGTTATCAAAAAAAAAAAAAAAAAATGAAAAGAAGACACACATGTTTGTATTTTTGTTTGATTTTGTTTTCAATGTAAGCTATGTAATATACCCTGCAATTGTTGTTGGAAGGTTTGAGAGGATAAAACACACAGGGGACTGCAGGATGGTTTTGGAGGATCACACACAGGGGACTGTGAAAGGGTTTTTATATGGTCACAAACATGGGCCTGTGAGATGGTTTTTAGAGGGTCACACACAGGGGCCTGTTGGATGGTTTTAAGAGTGTCACACACAGGGGTCTGTTGGATGGTTTTCAGAGGGTCACACACAGGGGACTGTGAAATGGTTTTAAGAGTGTCACACACAGGGGCCTGTTGGATGGTTTTAAGAGGTCACACACAGGGGACTGTTGGATGGTTTTAAGAGTGTCACACACAGGGGCCTGTGATATGGTGTTTAGAGGGTTACACACAGGGGCCTGTTGGATGGTTTTCAGAGGGTCACACACAGGGGCCTGTTGGATGGTTTTAAGAGTGTCACACACAGGGGCCTGTTGGATGGTTTTTAGAGGGTCACACACAGGGGCCTGTTGGATGGTTTTTAGAGGGTCACACACAGGGGCCTGTTGGATGGTTTTAAGAGTGTCACACACAGGGGCCTGTTGGATGGTTTTAGATTATCACAAAAAGGGATCTGTGGAATGGTTTTTAGAAGTTCACACACAGGGGCCTGTTAGATGGTTTTAAGAGAGTCACACACAGGGGCATGTTGGGTGGTTTTAGACTATCACAAAAAGGGATCTGTGGAATGGTTTTAAGAGTGTCACACACAGGGGTCTGTTGAATGGTTTTAAGAGGGTCACACACAGGAGCCTGTTGGATGTTTTTAATAGGGTCACACACTGGGGCCTGTTGAATGGTTTTAAGAGTGTCACACACAGGGGCCTGTGGGATGGTTTTAAAAGGGTAACACACAGGGGCCTGTTGAATGGTTTTAAGAGGGTCACACACAGGGGCATGTTGAATGGTTTTAAGAGTGTCACATACAGGGTCTGTGATATGGTTTTTAGAGGGTCACACATAGGGGCCTGTTAGATGGTTTTAAGAGGGTCACACACAGGGGCATGTTGGATGGTTTTAAGAGGTCACACACAGGGGCCTGTTGGATGGTTTTAAGAGTGTCACACACAGAGGCCTGTTGGATGGTTTTAAGAGGTCACACACAGGGGCATGTTGGATGGTTTTAAGAGGGTCACACACATGGGCATGTTGAATGGTTTTAAGAGGGTCACACACATGGGCATGTTGGATGGTTTTAAGAGTGTCACACACAGGGGTCTGTTGGGTAGTTTTAGATTATCACAAAAAGGGGTCTGTGGAATGGTTTTAAGAGGGTCACATATAGGGAACCTAGGGATGGTTTTGGAAGGTCACATGTAGGCGACTGTGGGATGGTATATACAGTATGAATGACAGACACGAAAGGCATGTATTCAAGCGTTTTTTTGTTGTTTTGTTTGTATTTTTTTATGACGAAGGTATCACGACTGAGAAGAAAATATTTGGCTTTTTTTGTTAAATGTTCGCTTGCCAATCTAAGGGAACATGTTTTCATTTCTCAATAATACATCTTTGCGATATTCAGATATACAAAGAAAACCTGCGATAGGTGATTTTAACCATTTTATTTTATATGATCATTCCTTTCGAAATGATATGTTTTGTCTGATACCGTCCCCATGTGTATTGTCTGTGCTAATTGATAACGGTTATCGACATCTACATGAAGCTATATCGTAATAAACAATGTATGTGTGTGAAAAATGAATCCGTTATGTATGACGTCATTGAAACATGTGCACATTGTTCTCATAGTATAAGTTGATAATCAAAATGAGTATACATTCCAAGACGTGTGTTCCAATTAAGAATGATCTATTTTCGATTTACAGAAATGAACATTATTACAAAAACACTTTCTCCTTACACATGTGACTTCGGTATGATACAGGTATTGATATAACCCAAGAAACATGTAAGCAATATATATATTTCCATATTTTGTGTCTCGGTGCCCTACAACATGGAAAACATATAAAACATTGTTAAAAACATATAATTTAGTATCAGTGATCTATCCTGATATACATTATAATAAAAAATGCATTCATTCTATTGTCACAGTTATGACATCCATGACGTAATGTATTATATATAAACTGGTCTCGGGTATATTTTGAATGATCAGCTGATTTCTTAATTTCAATCCTGAAAGGTTGAATAGTGGTCAGATAAAAGAATACTGATATTTTATCTTACGATGAATGTCGCCTTGTACGTTTGCACGGCTTTGGATATAATTGAATTTAATCATTTTCATAATATTTATAATAATATGTTAAGACACTTTTGCACCTTAACCATGCAACGGAAGCATTTCTAAACTTGTTACATACAGTACTGTGTTGTTTGTCCACTCGATAAGAAATAACATGAAAATAAAAAAAATAAACACAACAAAAAAAAACTAAAGATAAATAGTCAGAATTATTTTTTTTTAATATTTGATACGATTAGTTCATCTTCCTGGTCGACTTGAAACACTATCAATATCGTATATTGATTGGTGATGTGGCTTTAAGTAATTCGCCAATATCCAGGACAGGCTCTGACTACAATTATGTAAACAATATATGTGTCCTTTGACATATACTAGAAACAAACATATCAATTTAGCAAAAACAGAGTTAAAACACAATTTATTTTCATTCAATTTTAATCAAATGACAGTTTTGTTTGCGATCGTTATAAATTCCAATAAATCATATTTTTTTATATATTAAAAAACAATTTTACCGCAACATTTCTGTGCGTAAAATATGTTTTTTGAACAGGTAACCACTGCTTTAATCGCCATTGTCGTTACAATCGGACCCCTATTTTAATATCGATATTTCATAGTTGAAAATAATAAAAAGATAAAATGGAAATAAAATTCGCGATTTGATATATTTTATTATTTTAAGCCGGAGTCTTTGTTGTATGATAACATGTTTAGTATCGACAAGTGTACTGCACGTGAATCATCATGACATGGGGCCTTTCTAATAAAATATGTACTATAGCAGAGAGTTAGGAGGCTTAAACACAATGAACTATGATAAATAGCCAGCCATCAAAATCTCACATTGTAAAACTGTTTGTATGCTATCCAAAAACCTACTCAATACAAGGGTGTTCTGTATCTAAATATGAGTTAGAATAAATGATGAGTATACTGTATAACCGTTTTTACGTTCCGCCCGCCTTTGGTTTGTAAAATATCAATCAATCTGATTCGAATCATATTTCTCCGCTCCTGTTTCGTGAATTACAATAGCAAGTCCGCTGACTAGGAGGAGTATAGTTTATGAAACAGGAGCGTAGATCAAGAAAGGATTTTAATCAGATTGTGCATAGTTTCTTAATGATGTTAAAATAATTCGGTATCCCCGCAATTCGCCCTTTTCCCTTGTGTTCCAGAATTCGTCTTGTTATCTTCTGCTCCGGTATATTCCACAATTTATCTTTTCCTTGTGTCGCTGAGTTTTTTCTATGTTTCCATATTTCGTCTGTTTGCCCTCTATCCCCGTGTCTCTACAGTTCGTCTTTTCTGTCTTTCTTTCTTTCTTTCTTTCGGTTTCTTCAAAGTTCTCTCCTCATCCTCTAGCCCAGTGTCTCCGCCCAGTGTCTCCGCAGTTTGTCTTTCACCCTCTGTCCCTGTGTCTAAAATGTCCTTGCGTTTCTAAGATAAAGGAACTGTATTGTTCCGTTCCCCCACCCCCGTTTAAATGCATGTACAATTTTTACCAATCTTAATTTCTGTCATGTTGTTCGACATTTGTTCCATCAGATTATACTTTTTTTGCAACATTGTTTCTTCTAGTTTGAAAAAAAAATTTCGGTCATGGCGCACTGCCGCATTGGTTCATCCGCCATGCGAAGAGTGACAGAGCGGCAGTTCGCCATGCGGCAAAATGAACACGCAATGCGACAACATTAAGCAACAGTGCAAATAAAAGGTCTGTCGCCCTGGCGCAGTTGCGAGGCACTTTTTGTTGCGTCGACAGTGCACTTTTGTCGCATGGCACATTGTCGCCCTTCGCATGGCAGTTCGACATTGCCGAAATCAACTACACTACTCATGGGATTGTTATCTTAACATCGTCAGTATGGTACTGACTCCCGTAGTTCCCGATTTATTCAAATTATGATTAAAATATTTTGATGAAAATGGGGCTTCGTCTTGTAAGTATTTGATTGCAGATTCACCTCAAGAATTAGTTCTTGATCCATTTTTGGTTTTATTTGCAAAATATCTTTTCTTTACTATGCTATTGATTTGTTTTGCTGACGATTCTTCTCTTCAAGAGAAAAATGATTATTTTCTCTTTCAGACCACTTGATAGTAAACCAAACTTTACAGATAAGAGTGAACCGCTTACTTTAACGGACTCGCAATGCCAAGTCTGGATGATTTTCAGTATAATTACTGTAAATAATATCATCACATTCCCCAAATTACCAAAGTCAACATCTTACAAGGTAGGCGTTCTAAAAGAAAAGAAACAATTTCGAAGGATGCATTGAATATCGACCTGTCCTTTATAAGACAAAGTCTCAATATTCCTCATCTGTCAGAATAATCTATTCCGGGAGAGAAAGGAGAGATGGAGTTTATCCTATGACTGGTCAATAAAGTGTCATTATAATGTGACCGGTTGAGGTGTTCCTGTGCAAATAACTAAGTATATTTGCGAAGCAAAGCTAAGATGAAAATAGAACTAAAGTTCACTAGAATTCCTCAAAAATGGAAGTTTCGTCTGTGCCCATTTCATTGAAAGAGTGTCATTTTGAAAATTCCATGGTCACCATATGAAAAGCAACTTACACGTTCATGCTTTTCTGTTGCAAGTTGGTCGATGGATGGAGTTTAACGTCCAAACAACATCTGAGATGATATATTGATAGTATCATGATTGCATGGTACTTTTTGTGTGGCATAACTCTAGAAATAGATGTGTTTTGACACAAGGATGAAACTTGAACTGTAATCCCTCATTCATAAATAAGTCATGCATCAAGTTACTTATTGATGAGACAAGAGGTAACAATTAATCATGAGAGATTCTTATGTGCAAAGGGTCATAACTCCAGTAAAATAAAGAATATTAAAACAGGGTCCATCCAACCATGATCTGCAAACTATCATGAATAAGGTAAGAAAAGTTTCAGTGTGAAAAGGCAACTAGTAGAGAAAACATAAACAAAAGACTTTAAAACTTTTAATTATTATAACTACACAAAATGACATGTGTGCTAAGGGTCATAGCTCCAGTAAAATGGAATTTGACATAGGGTTCAAACACAATCTGATATTTCATTATGACAAAGCTACATAGCAAGTCACAAATTGATGTAGCAAGCGAAAGGAAAAGAAAAGCCCTGGAAACAAGTTTATTTCGAGAATGTCCTATGTGCAAATGGTCATAATTTCAGCAAACGAAGGGACCGAACTCGGTATGTCATTCACTATTATAAAACCAAATAAGTATTAAGTTACAAATTGATGTGGAACACTTAAAAAAGGAAGGATAAACTACAATGTGACTTACGCCACCGATGCTGCCACCGCCGCCGCCGCGCCGCCGCCGACGACGACGACAACGCGTTCGACGGACAAAGTGATTCGTCGTCTTTCCAGGTTATAACAGTATCGTCTCTAGATGAATTATCGCCTCGTTTATACACTGGAAGGAAACATATAGTTGTACTCAAGAGGTCAGTATCCGGAAAACATCTGCCCTCGTACGTCAATTAAGAGCTTCTTTTTTATTTATTTAAAAAAAAGAAAGATTTTTTTTGCAGTATAGCATACAAATGTATATGTGTTAATTGAAGTATCAGTTTCAATTAGTACAACCTCGCCATTCGCCCAGGTTGTTGACTTTTTGACGCACGTACACCTCGACATGACGAACACAATTCCAAATTCGGAAAAAAAAATTTGAAAGAAGGCATCCACTTCAGGAAATATCATTGATCGATATATCACAGTATCACAGTCTCAATGTCGTTGAATGCTTGGTTTAAGCTTATTGGTGACACTTTTTCATCATTTCTTTAAGGAGTAATGGCTACATATCCATGCATGGTGACACACCTGTATGAAAAATAAGGAAGAAACTCAATATTATGAACAAACAAGCAAATGAAAATGATCTATCCTCATACATATTTTAACATTCCTTCGACCAATTTATAAGATTTTTTTTCGGTCGCCTCTACACAATGTCCGAATCACCAATGACAAGCCCTATAAATTCGAAGAGCTGTATGAGAGGTAGTTTAATCCAAATCATATTGAAAGGTGCTAGCATCTTGCAGGGTCAGCAATGGCCGAGTGGTTCAGTTGGCCCAGCACTTTATCACTAGCCCTCCACCTCTGGGTCGCGAGTTCGAAACCCACGTGGGGCAGTTGCATGGTACTGACCGTAGGTCGGTGGTTTTTCTCCGGGTACTCCGTCTTTTCCCACCTCCAAAACCTGACATGTCCTTAAATGATCCTTGCTGTTAATAGGACGTTAAATGAAATAATTCAAAGCTTATATCTTGTGTGGTTTTTTTTTTGCAAAATCCTTGAAACCCATTTCATCAAGATTGTTTTCATTATTTTTCTGCGACGACGTTTAAGAAAAATGACCAGACGAGACAAAATCAATCACTGTATGCGTAAAGGTACAACAAAAGAATTGTCTTCTTTAGCGTTATTGTGTAATCTTGTTTTGCGAATTTTTCTTCTACCGAATTGAGAAGGAAATTAAAAAAAAGTTACCATTTTCTAAGAAAGGTGATTGTCATCTTTCGGTACTCTACCGACTTATTCCAATTTTAAGCTACATTTGTACGATTTCTAATAATGGAAATGTGTGTTTCCTAGCGATATGTGATTGTTGGAAACATGGATTTTCTTTCATAAAATAAAAACAAATATAGACATTCCATGAAAGCGTCTAAAGCGAGAGATGAAGTACTGATACATTGTACGGTAATATAAACGTACGCGGTCACTTATTTTGTCTTTGATCCTGTATGTGGTATTTTCCAGGAAAGAAGAGCGAAGGTGACATTTTAAATACCATTGAGTTTTGGTTTCTCAGAAAAGTAATTAAAACGCCTTAGAATTGTTAGCTATGACGAATTGTCTACAATTTGTATTTCAGTTCCTTTAATTATAAGACACAGGGCGAAATAATTTCAACATTACTGCAGAGACGAATTCGAATGAAATATATATATACACGGTGGTGACATAACTTTGCAAGACTTTTTTTCCCTAGAAATATTTAATCATCGTCACACCTTAACTCACCAAAACTCTTTATTGTCAAGTCCAAAAGGCCTATAAACGTTGGAAGGACATAAGTTATGAAATCTAATCACAGGCACGTAAAAACGTTCGAGACACTAACCTTTATATCACGTCTACCGCTAAATACGCTGTCAAGAAACCGAGTGATTTATCACACCGCCACTATAGACCGACCATGTCGATGTTCACATTCAGACGCAGAGAGCATCCAAAAACAATTCCAAGTAAGACTTATGGTATCACGTGGCGTTTTGTTTCTGCATGCCATAAAATGATGTTTTGGAATTAATGTCTGGCCTCTGTTTGATGTATAATTAGAGCTCAAAAATGTTATTTGGTAAACTTCTAGGAAAATGATGAAGGAATATGAAGCCGAAATACGAGAAAGTCATGCTTCTCACTTTTCCGTGAAACTGTTGAGATTATTCTCGAATTGATTTACTGGTGCTGTACTATTTTCGTCATGTGAAAACAAGTAATCATTTATAAATGACCAACGAGATCAAAAATTTGTCACTCATTTGCTTACCTTGGTATTAATCAAAATAAATATAATTTTATCATCTTATAAATAATAAAAAATCCACAATCTTAACACCGTTTATCAATAGTTGTTAACTGATAAATGTTTGGATAATCTAAAAACTGCAAAATAAATTAATAATTTGATATCAATTCTTTCTTCGCTCTTTCTTAAAACGTCAATGATATGAACAATTGGGAAAGTAATTAATGACGAACTGGATTTTATTTTTTGTTAAAAAGATATATATATGTTTACGATATGGCCCGATAACATAAAACCTTATATTCTAGTTAATCTTTATAATTGAATCTTCTGTTCACAATATCCCTATGGAAATCGGTTGATAGACTCTCTTCATTTAGATTTTTCGTCACTGTATCAGAGAATCAAAGTCGACATTACAATTCCATGCCAGCGAAAATACTTCTTACCAGCAAAATTTATTTTAAGTGCCTTTAAATTGTATATAACGCCTAATTTTCCCTCGACAGATGATAGCAGTGAATCGAAAAACATATAAAAGTTTAATGTAGGGACCAACCAACCAATTGTTTTCCCATAGACTTCAAGGTTAAAGTTTTGGAGTATATCATTAAAACTCTTGAAATTAATATGGCAATTATGGTTTATAACAAAGGTTTAGGGTCTCATATAACACGTAATCCAAAAAAAAGTTGGGTCCTACAGCTCAAATTTTTGCCGGGGTAGCCATTTTGAAATTGGGTGAATTTCGCAGTAAACAATCTCAGAAATCTGAAATATTACCTGTTAATTATTATTACCTGAACTTTTGGGAAAAAAATTAATCGGACTTCTATATTTATATGATATATTTATATAAGTATCGTTTTGAATGTTAAGGAGGTAAATGTAAACATTGCAATTATATATAAATCATGAAAAAAAAAGTTTAAAAAAAAAAATAATAAAAAAGCAATATCTATAAATGTATAAACGAGAATTTAAGGACAGTCATGTCAAATAGTTTATTGACTCTGTATTGCGACAATCACAATAAGATACTTGATTTTTATTCTATATACGAACTACATTAAACAGATATTGTCTCTTCGTGTCTCTGCAAGATCGCTAGGTCCTGCGTATGATAAATGCTGACAAATTGATAGTAAAGCGATAAAAAACTGAGGGTGGAAGTCTAGACAATACATCAATTTGTAGTACATTTTATATTAAATGATCACATCAATCTGTCCGAAAAACTGATTCATTCATAACAGCCCCTGATCAACTAAACAGACAGTATGCTGAACAAAACATCAATATTTTCTTAATTATAGTGTGTACTTAAAATTATGTAAAAATGAACATAAATAACTTAAAAATAGTTTTTATTGTGGGTTTTAATACTCTCGCAACATATTAGAATGTATGTCTACGGAGACAACTACAGACGAAAACAGAGCCGAAAAAAAAGAAATATAAAGTAATTGGAGAGGAATTGATTTGAGAGAAAATCATCTCGCACGCAATTCCATATGTGATTCTTTATAAGCGCACATGAAACACGATTCCCATGTCTATAGCAATTGATGGAAAAAGACACGGACAGGTAATAGTATACTCCAAACAGAGGTTATGAAAATCAGCATGGCGGATCTTCACTTTTATCAGAAATCTCTATTGTAGGAAGACATGGCGTTATTGTTTGTTAATATCACTGATCTTGTACATAGAAGTTAGACTGGCATTTGTACTGTCATGATCTACCGAACTTCCCCGAGAGAAATATTCTAGGCGTCACCATAACATAACAGGTTCGTCTTAAATTAATAATACTTCCTTCTCGTGTAGATTGACATGATATTTGCATGTCTTGTGACTTGTATTGTCATATCATACTATTTTTTCCATTTAATTACGTTGTATTCCTACTATTACTATTAGGGCAGTTTGATATCAAAATTAGGACAACGATGGATTAGCGCACCTGCTTCAATATTGTAAACAAAATGATGCGCAGGACTCCCAACGCGAAAGTCGCTAAAATAAGATTATCGCTAAAATATACAGCATATTTACTCGTGCTCTGTGCGGGCTTCAAACTTATGATGTACGATATCAAATAGATCAGCGAGAAATATCTGCTCTCAAAAAAGATATGGCTCGATGTCACAAGGATGCAGAGCCCGATATCTGACATGATCACGGTACTTGTTTGATCTGAAATTCTGACATCCCCGCGCAAACGTTCCTACAGAAAGCATCGTGAAATGATACCCGCTCAGAATTAAATAATTTTACAGTTTTTACAGTTTTTACAGTTTGTCGTTTAGGTAAAAAGTGTCAGTATTGTTATTTTATTGAGGAGATCATATCATGATCCTCATTATAGAATTTTTATATTCAGTTCTAGATACAATATCTGGAGTTTATGCCTGCAAAATTAAAATTATTTGAAAATATCCAGATTTTGTTTTACAAATAAATTATTTATCATTTTGTTTCATGCTACGGGTTACTAATGTCAATGAACTTTTCTGAGATTCTGATAAAATATTAAGTGGTCAAGTCTACAGATGCAATCATACACATGTCCCCTTATCCATTTGTGTAAAATATTAGACACGCCAGATAAGTGACACGACATTATAAAGTCGATTGGTACACTACCCATGAGGAAAAATACCCACTTTCTTGGTCGCCAAGGTTTTGTTTCATATCAGGCTGAATTAATTGAGAGCTAATCAGATCAGGTAACAAAACCAGTTCCAAATCAATGTCCTCCAATTTCAATTAAATGCATGTATATAAGTGAAACTGGATGCCTTTGGCGGTTGTACATCAATAAAATACGCCTTTTTTACAAAAAATAAGAAATGTGTTGACCGCAGAAATCGTACATAGTCTTCTTGACCTGAAATAAAGGACAACGCTGGCTTTTCTCTGGTGACATAGTGGCGAATAGCGGCACTGAATTGATTACAGTTGTATGGATGTCAGTTAATTTATGACAACATCAAACATTTAGTTAAACTGCATATAGCGTTGATTTGATAGTGGGACATAATATAGTTGTATATTGAATTCTAGACAATGCATAGGATACACACAAGATCTAATTATTATAGAAAACAATGATTATTATTTTCACATTGTCTTCTATATCTGCCCGACATTATTCAATTGATTAGATTAGCACAAGAAACTACATGTTTACATAAAAAAAACCGTTCTAATTTGGTTATAGTCTTGACATACTATACGGTATAAAGTGAATGTATGCTACACATTTTTTCAGTTATGTTCTAACTCCCAGGGGAAATAATTATAAACCTTAAAAACACATTGTGATTAATATACTTGATGATACAGTGAAATGCATACCAACCGTGTTTAAAAAATACATGATCACACATTACGGATATCGGTAGTCATGTTTTCTTCTCAGTTTCCAAAACCATTTGGATTAAGTAGCTGTTTACAAACGGAGCTCAATTTCCCCAATTAGCTGATTAAAGCATGTGATCAAATTTGCATTTCATTTTGAAATGTCTTCTTTCCTGCTTGGCGCCCTCACATGCCGATAAAACAGGCCGTTTCATCTCTTATTTTTTGGCAATAGAAATGTGTTTCATTTCAGAAAATTACACTTCTCCGAATAATTTGAAGTTTTAATATTATCATATGGATGCATTAGATGAATTTAAGGGCAAATTAATTACAATTGAACTTGTAAAATATCAATAAATTATTTCTGATCGGGCATACGGGGATTCTAATTCAGACAGTGGTGTTTTGTTTGTCATATTGTTCTCGAGGTAATCCTATTATAAGATGTCACATCTGGTATATTTAGTTTTCAGAAACCAAATTACATCTGTGGCTTTCGATGATATTCACTTTCGGCTCAGTTTTGTTCTGAAATTAGAAAGGATGCAACTTTTTCATTTTTTTTTGAAATTTTACTGTTCACAATACGTGTACTTTTGTCGAAACCTGGCATAAAATGACACTTGTGTGTACAGTTTTTATTCGGTGTACTGATCCACATACATCAGCTGGTATTTACAATGAATTTTCTGCTTTAAAAACAGAACCTGTAAATCTGTCTAATGATCGGTATGGTGTAACATTCCACCGTTTTATCTTGATGTGCTGATTTATGATTTGATATACCCGTAAGTTTATATAATGTATATATCTGTGTTAGCCCTGGTTATGTTCAAAGTTTGAAGCTCATTTGTTGCTGTAGGCTGACTTGCCAAGACAAAATTTCGATAAGAATAGTATTTTTGTTAAAAGGCTCATGCATGGATACAACACATTAAGCTCATTGTTCATTATCAACTCATCAAGATATATCAATAACATTGCAGGCATTTAATGGACGGTCGCGTTTATTTTTAACAATTAGTGGAAATCGGAATACCCGTCATCAAGTTACCGTTTACTAAATACCATACATTTTGACAGCATGTCCTATATAACGTTTATTTCCCATGCCCACTGTGACTTTCTCCTTGATTGTCACAGACATCTTTACGATCATTTTCCTTCTCTCATCTGTTACTTTATTGAAGCGGCGAGTTCGTCAGTTAAAATGTTATTGTCTTCCCTTCGTTTCTTTTATCGTGGGATGGTAAACATTAAAATGACTTCTCCATTGGGTATGTGGATTTGACAGCAATTTACACGGCTAACAGAAGGTCAGAAACAATGTTTTGTTCGCGAGGATTTCCAACAAAAATGGGTCTTTATTGTAGTTAGGACGAGTATTGATCTGTTGTTTACTCCATGCTTGTCCTTCACCTTAAGTTTCAAACACGTGGGAACATTTAGCATTACTGACGGACGTCTGACATTAGAGCACATTTTGTCTACGTCATAGTTTATTGTTTAACATGGCACGGCTATTTACTGTACAATGCTGTCCATGTGCCACTCCTCCGAAATATTGATAGAAGCAAATGTCAATTATCCGTTTAAAATCTTTGATGATATTCATTTTATCTTTCCGTTACTTTAAATATGAACGAACAAAATGCTCATACTACCATATATAATTTGGTTTATACAGTCAGCATTGAAAATGAAGAAGCAAAATTATTAATAAAAGATATGCCTTATAGACATGTATTTACGATATGAACATAATTTGCCTGCCCCCCTCTCTCGCTCTCTCTCTTTTTCTCTCCCTTTCTCTCTTATCTAAAAAATTGATAAGTCAAATATTACATTGCCTTTTCCTCATCCAGCTTAAGAATATTTGTATACGCCCTCATTATTACGAGAAAAGTGTTTCTTAAATTGGAAAAACATACTAAATAATTCCCTTGATTCTTTAAGTCAGTGAAATATGTTTAAACTAAAAAAAGCAACTGGTTTATTTGGGTTAATTATACCATATATTGTGAAGTTACTTTTTCGTTTTTGGCAAATAAACAAACATACATAAATGCATGGATATAAATGGATCAATAAATCAACATTAATCAATTAATTTATTTATAAAACAATCAATAATATTTATTAGCTGATTATTCATTCCGTTATTGCACATTTTATACAGATACATGCTCATTATTTTGTGATTAAATCAAAACATTTATTAAAAATTGTCAATATAATGACATACTAATATGGAAATTAAAAAAGATAAAGTATACATATGTGTGTAGAATAATATTTCAATACACCTTGACCTAAAAGTGTTGGGTCATAAGGTCATATTTTTCGAAATTTTCCAGGAGGAGAAACCAAACTAGGTTTATGCGAATGTAAAATATGTATACTTCATGTAACTCCGTAGCTTTATCAATTCCGTAATTTTAGATAAAAAAATTCTATAAGTATATGAAATAATCGTTTATGATCTTTTCCCTGTATCACGTTAAACAAAAACAAACCAAACCAAACTGTATCGAATTGTTAACATATAGAACGCTGCAAATTCACCTAAGAATTTGTATACGTGATAAAAAGACAGATTTGACGTAGCTATTGAAATTGTTATAATGGTAGATTTCAAATTTCAAATAATTAATGACTGCTTTATATCACTCGTTTACTTTTATTTGAAAGTAGATCGATTGTTTTGTTTTCGAGTAATCATATTTACATTTTTAGTTACTTTCATAAAGTTAGCGAAGAATAAAAATTTAAAAAAAATGTTTCAGTTTTAAACAAAGTTTGAACCAACGATAATAGCAAATGCTCAACAAAAAGTTTTAAAAAGTGTTTGAATTATGTCTTATACAAAACGACAATTTATTATAAATACAACAAAAGATCTGTCGGAAGATTATCATGACTATCCAATCGTATAATCAAAACATTATGTTAACATTGTGAAATGACATCATAAAATTGTATGATCACGATAGAAAACATCAAATAAAAAATGATACAACTACTATTGATATAAATTGTATTACTAACGTGGCTTTAATCATGTCTGAAAGGTCCTATTATGTGGTATGTCCTACTGTACATACAATCACAATACAATAAGTAAAGGACAATCCATAGAGTAGAAGTTCAATATTTACATTTTATGACGCCTTTTTGTGACGTTACCGGAACGTCAACTAGACATCCCATTTTGAAAGGACTGATTAACGCAATTTTAGCGTTTTCTCTTTTTACCCGATGATTTCTGCACAAAAAGCTAACGTCAAGTGCGGATTTTCTCAAAATCTACACTGAATATTGCGGAAATGAGACCATATTTAACTTCTCCACGAGGTAAGCTAACACCAGATGGCTGAAGCGTGCAGTTCCAAGAGAACATTTGACCATGTCACTACTAAATCTAAAAATGTAAATTCGTATCATACAGGTAGTTTGGTGCTTTACTAACAAAGTATACACAAATATCATTAATTGAGCTTACTTAATCAGACTGTTACTTTTTAATATATAATATTATTTTACTGAAAAGCACTTGGATCTATAGCGAAGTGAATCTAAATTTTGCAATAAATATTACAAGGCTAATATGAACAACAATATCATTGGTATATAGTAAGATTCCCAACGATTTGGAGATGATGATATATTTTCTCTGGTTCTAAATATATGGGTCAGACGACACTATCCACCTTCTAAAGTGAGCATAAGTAGTTTCCTCTGTACTACAGGCCTTCATAATTTGACAACACGGCTATAAATTCGAAACTAATTGCTAGCAATACGAAACTAATCGCTGGATAAATAGAATTAGACGCTGACAAGAAGGTGTGTATTGTCCGCAATAATCGTTAGGGGTGATTCCGTGTACTAAAAGAAAACAGATGTATGTATAAATTAGGTTTATTGTGTACGCTTAGATTTGTTGAACATGGTGTGTTCAGCTCTAATGTAGCGCGTATGTACACATATCAGTTTCCACCTCCGAATTCGTCACTGAATTCAGGAAATAAACTTGCATGTTTGTTGAGTATCATCAGACAAGAATTCAAATGCAAAATGAATGAAAAAATAAATAAATAATAATAAAGATATATATATAGAAAAGAAAAAAAGAGGAAAATATCAAAGCATAAAATAAATTGTAATTTTCTAACACAGACAAGTCGGGATAATATTATAAAAAGACCTCTGATACAGAAATAACACGGAGCGTTCCGGAGGATTAAGCGTCCTTTGCTTCATCAACGACGCCGTTGTTGTGCATCTAGGGCACATCCGTATAATGTTCCGTCTTGAAAAATGCGAACCGGTGTTAATGGGACGTAATCATTAGGCACATGAACTCGGACCAAGCGAGCATTAAATGCATTGCATAACAAAATAGAAAGGTTTAGTTTGGAGATCGTGATGTCGGTCATGCCGCCATCCAATAGTCTTGCTGAACCTGCATCTCTTGCAAATTGTGTTGTAACTTTTTCATCAGAAGATATCTCACACATACTATTTAGAAAAAGAAAAGAAAATCATTGCGATTATCAAACAGCATAGTGGTGAGCTGTCACTGTTGGTAAAGTTGTACAGTTGTTATATTCGTTAGTGCCATTGATTTCAAAATGCCGCGAATAAAGGCATTAGTCGTAAGTCGTTCCAGCAGCGAAGATCACAATCAAACACTTGTGTCATCGTCCAATTTACGTGAAAAAAAGCGAAAGATCTAATGACAAGAGAACTTATGTAATCTTTACGTTTGAAATAAGGTTAAGAGGTGAAACAAGTCAAACTTAAAGGTTCTCGTAAAGAAGTGGATGGTTAAGCTTGATCAAAGGTTATTTTGAGGTCTTCAAAATCAGTTTCCCACATTTTGGAGCGTACCTTTTGGCTATACTATTGCAGATCTGATTTCATGCATAATGACGATTCTTGGTTACGCAAGTAACCCTGCCAGCAAAGGAACGTTACGTTAATATGTAATAATCAGGTGGTTTTCGTCTCAAGAAAATCGTGTTATATGATGTCATGTCTAGTTGTTTTTGCGAACATTATGATAGTTTTGCAAGCACTGGTCATGGATTTATTACACACTCGTTATAAGTATAATCATTTTAAAGGGGTCTGACGCCTTCGTAACAACCGGATATATACGGGGATGGGTGTCAGAAAAGAATGAAAAAGGTGAAATACTGCAAAGGAACCATCAGACCTCTGTTGGCCTCTTTTAAGTCCCCTTTTACAGAAGACACGGTTGACATTTATCGCCTTCTTCGAACAACATGCCTAGAGTAGTTGGCCTTATTCTTTGGCTCAACAATGCCCCCAGAAAAAAAGACATTTTGAGAAACCATCCTTTACCTTTCAGGGGCCCCACAATTATTCGCATCCTATGACGTGATATAGCGGACATGTTCTCCCCACGCTAGTGCACGTGGTACTTATTATCAATCTGGTTAGCAGATAATTAAATGTTTTGACATCGAAATCAAGATGTATTGACTGATGTTTTGCTTTCATTTTTGATTTTAATTGTACAGATGATAAATCTTTTCTTTTTCTTTTTTTCTTTCGAAAAATAATAGTGCTCTATATTTAACGCACAAAATGTAGCGATTATTTCTTTTTTTGTCCTCATAAATCTTTAAAATTATGTAACCTACGTAAACAAGGAAAGACGTGAGACAAATTGTGTAAGTAAACCCCTGGTATCACAAAAATTAATTACCAATAACAAGGGTAGCGAATTACTTAATAGCGGAGGACGTTTTTATAATTAAACGACGCCGCAATAGGACACATGGTGCGAATACACCATGAAACCCGACCGAGTGTCTTGGCGGATCTCGTTAAAACCCACAATACAAGCATGACGTCTTCGCTTTGTTATATATGGGCATGCTGATGTATTGCTGAATTGCGTACATACTATGGCCGTTAAACGCAAGTCGCAGGCGCTTCCGTACCAGATGGTAATATTTGATTATAATAAATTATCATTTATTTATTCAAAATGGTATTAGTACAGTTAGTTTCCCGTATGTGATCAGAGGTTACATACAATGTTAAAAGAAATTTGTCACATCAAAGATTCAAGATATTTGTTTTAAAGATTCTGATTCATAAAACCAAAGAAGCGAAAGTCAACAAAAGACCATGAAACATGCTTCCCGCCGATGAACGGTTGTTTAACCAAAAGCCACCAGTCGAAACTTACTGAATAAACAACCTGTATTTCAGGGTCGTAAAAAACTATTTCAACCTGATAAAACGGTTAAATGTGGACATATTATCATTAAACTGACAGTTATAGTAGGTTGGTCGTCGACTTTCCAGCACTGACCACTAACGTCTCTTCGACGAAGTGTGCGCATATGTAAGACGTTAAATCTGAAAATCGTCTTAATTGTTTGGTTGTCAAACGGTTTTAAAGCTTTGTCTTTCATAATGTGATTATTGCGTTTCTTTTTTGGCTCGGTGACTGTCAGCTCTGAAGTTGCCCTTTCGATGTCAAACGACTGTTTGATTAAGATGAGGAAAGTTGCAAATTTGTCTGTAGTTTCGATAATTTTTTTTTTCTTTTTCAAATGCAAATCTGTTAAAAAAGGAGTCACTGGATGAGCGTTTCCAAATAAGTACTTTGTTTGCATAAGTAGCCTTCAAACTAGTCAGCTGCATTTCCATTTTCCACGTGCTTGTGTTTACAAACAAAATATAAGTCGGTGAAATTGACCTTTACGTATCCTTGGCGCATACTCAGCTGACGAAAGAAGATGGACTTTACCTCACATTACTGATGTGTTTCATCGTGATTCTTAGTTAAAAACATTGTTGAAAACTTCAGCATCTGACCAAAAACACTCTTTTGCATACAATTACAATTTCAATAAAGACAATTAACACTTGGTACAACAGAGTCCTATTTTCAGACAGTAACGCGATACGATGGGTAAGAGATTTTTTAAATAAACGTGACTGGTGGAGTCAAACCATACGGGCATGTCACAATCGTATGGCTTTGTATACGCCTGATATGCATGTTTACCCTCTGACTCTGTGGTACAAAGACAACTTTTTGCGCTCTTCCTAAGATGTCGTCTAGGTATAGTAAGATACAGAATTTTTCCGTCAAGAGCAGTCAGAGAGGCTATGCACACTGTTAAAAAGGAAAACAGTGTCCGTGTATTTCCGTCGTAATTCGAGACAAGCTAAATTAAAATGTTTACAAACATCTGTATAAGATTGGTCATCAAATCTTTTTTTTGGCTTTAAAGCAAAAGAAAGAAAAAGAAAATAAGAAAAGAAAATGCTTTAAAATTTTCTATGGACCAATTCTAAATACCTGATAAAATTTGACTGATAAGAAGGCCAGATATCTGCAGAGTAATCATGTATGCTTCTAATGTAATACAGAGTTCTTAAAACAGAAATACCTGTAAAATATTTGCAGGAACGTTTTAAAAAGCCTACCATTTGCATAGATTTTGATACAAGTTTTTTAATGTTAGGATTGAAATTTAAATATTGAGATAAACACACACCTATGTCATTCACACACTGTTCGTTATAAGGTCTCCCCTCACATACATTAATTTCAATTGATTTTGTTTTTCTTTATAGGTAAATTCGCATGACAGCACTTTCCCACATTCACATTCGTCCCCCAGTCACGATACCATTGATACACCCTTTCAATATCACAATCTCATACTTCACTTACAGACTTTAAAAACTTACTTTCAATAGTGAACATTGATGAGTTGGAATGGAAACAGATGGCAGATCATTAACATAAAGTAAAAATAATTTTGGACCTAAAATCGAACCTTGTAGAACTCGGAAGTTACAACGTTGATTTGTTTGTTTTTGTTTAACGTCCTATTAACAGCCAGGGTCATTTAAGGAGGTGCCAGGTTTTTGAGGTGGAGGAAAGCCGGAGTACCCGGAGAAAAACCACCGGCCTACGGTCAGTACCTGGCAACTGCCCCACGTAGGTTTCGAACTCGCAACCTAATGTTGGAGGGCTAGTGATAAAGTGTTGGGACACCTTAACCACTCGGCAACCGCGGCCCCCTTAAACGTTGATTAAAACATGTTGTTGTCTATTGCATAAGTAGAAATTAAACCAGTTAAAAAAATTATCTTTGATTCCATCTAATGTTGATTTATGCAGAAGTAATGAATGGCTAACCTTGTCAAATGCTTTTAAAAAATCAGTTTACATGGCATGAACTTTGTTCTTCTGGTCAAATTAAAATCAGTAAAGCAGGCAAGATTTGTGACTGTTGATCTTCTAGACATAAAACCGTATTGTTCATTGCATCCGATGTACACAGCAGAATTAAGTCAAATACATCGCATAACTAATTTTAAAAAATCTCACCCTTTTTTCCTATTGATAACAGGAACATGCAATCTAAGTCCCTGGAATAGAGTTATCTTAGCTACAGTGAGAATCAGACATAGTTGTAAGGGCATAGGCACCAAAGCAGAGCTTCCAGACTCATGTATATGTTATCATTTTATAATAGAAGACCAGTCTTAATTTAGCAACATAGTTCCTGAAAATCGAAGAGATAAAATGATTAAAAAAGAAGAATTTAAACATTAACAAATTTATTTCAGCTTCTAATTGATCTATATGTGACATTATAAGTACACAAGACACATACCTGTATGTAGATAACGTGTTTGTATTCTCAGAATGCCGAACAATTGTAATTATATTACCTATAATAAGTCTAGTTGTCCGTAGTAACATATATATAACATCTAAAATACGTTTTCAAATTGGATTTTTTTTCAGTGCATTTCAACACATGTTGATAAATAAGTAATACAATGATATTTCTGGAATTGGCGTATACATGTACGTAAATTTGAATAACTAAATTAAATGTGTAATACGGACGAAGGATATCGACTTTTAAACTAACTCAAAATACGTTAACTGAGAACGATCTAAAAAGGAACAAGGGAAAAAAGAGCAGTTATCTCGGAATGGTAATGGTCTTTTTATTCATCCAATAGTATCGCGTTCTCGAAATAAGAACCTTTGGAGTAGCAACGGATGAACTAGACATAGCAACGGGCAAGTTTACTATGGAGATAGAATACATCAGATCATGGTGTCGACCATTGGATGTCCCGATGGACTGCATATGGACGTGCACCATGCACTGTGAAAACAGGAATGTTACTATCTAGAGAGGAAATATTAACAAAGAATGTACCGTAATATCAGGCGTGTTTGCTCCAATTTTCGACAGCCATCTATAATTATGTTTTAATGGGTTGCTCAATGGATTGTCCATAGCTGGTAGTGTTGTACTAATAGGTTTTTTCTTTACCAATTCGTGAATACCTGAATTCATCTAGACTGAAGGACATTATAGTATACAAATAACAAAAAACACACTACCGACACCACCCACACAAATCAACACCTACTTATTACACAACACTATAAATTAGACAATAGCCATGAAAAAAAAACCCGCAAAGAACATTAACCGCATCCGTAACAACAAACAAAGATCCAACACTTGACTGCACCCCATTAACACGCACGTAAAGTTACTTGTAAGTCAGTTCCCAATTGCAAAATAAACCAAAAGAACAGTATAATTAAATCATACGCCTCCGAAAATTTCAAAACTCAGTATCCCCTAAATAAAGATAATGCTATATAATTGTAACAAAATCTCATACAAACAACAAAATTACACCAAAGCCGGTAAAAATTGACATTTGTTTCTATGTTATGGGTTTGACGTGAGCGAAACAGCAGGGATCACATTGGGGCGAGTATCAAGGGGACACCAACAGCAAAGTCATATGAAGAAGTATTAAGATGACACGAACTGACAGGGCCATATGACGACAAGTGTATGGGGGACAAGATACAATCTACCAACAGCAAGGAACATATGAGGACGGGTATCTAGGGGACACCGACTGCCAAGGTGATATGTGGACACGGCTTGCAGGGCCATATGGAGAAGGGTGAATAGAGAGAAACGATATCCAGTATGAACCGGCTAATAGGGTCACACCAGCAGCAAGATGGATATGTGGACGGATTAAAAGTGTGGCACCAATCAGTCAAGAACACATGAGTACGGGTGTCTAGGGGACACCGACAGCCAGGAACTTATGAGGACATTTTGAGATGGCAAGAACAAGTAGGAGCATATGAGGATACGTGTATATGAAACAAGATACGTTATACCAACAGCAAGAAACATATAAGGACGAGTGTCCAGAAGACACCGACTACTACGGTCATATGTTCGTGTGTCGAGATGACACGAACTAGCAGGTACTTGTTGCGAAAAACGACAGCTAGGGTATTTTATTCTTGTTGCTTAGACTGAACCGACAAATACAGAATCTTGTGGATTTCAGGTTTTGATGGGGATTGGTGTGTACGGGAATATTGTCATCCAGACAAGTCATACATAAATATACAGCAGAAATAGAAATTGACATTTGTTTCTATGTTATGGGTTTAGCGTGATCGTAAGAGCAGGGATCACATGAGTACCAATGTCTAGGGAACACCGAGAGACAAGGTCATATCAGGACGAATTGAGATGGCACGAACTGGCAGGGCTCTAGTAGGACAGGTGTGTAGAGGACATCGACAGCCAGCGTAACAACAACAGCGTGTTGGATATGTGTACAGATTAATAGGGTGATACCAACAGCCAGGAACATATGTGAAGAAATCTAAGGGATACTGACGGCTAATGTCATATGAGGAGGTATTAAGATGACACGAACAGTGGGGGACATAGGAGAAAGGTGTATAGGGGGGCAACGAGCCATTGGGTAAATAGGGTAATAGAAACAGCAAAGGGCATATAAAGATGTCTGTCTTTTATTCATAACGATTGAACTCATACGACAAAACAAAATATCGTGGAAATCCGGTGATGTTGGGGGTGGATGTGTAAGGTAATATTGCGATCCAGGCAAGTCATACAAAAATATACCACTGGCAGCTTAAACATGGTTGGACCAGCAGGGAGCACACGAGTGTCTATAGGACACAGCCAAGGTCACATGAGGTTCCATCAAGCTTACCCGAACTTACAGAGCCTTATTGGGACACGTGTATAGAAGGGCAATGACATCCAGCGTGAACGGGTGAATATGGTCACACCAACAGCTAGTAGGATATGCCTGGGAATATGTGGAGAGATATATGAATATGGTGATATCAACATTCAGGAATGGCTGTCTTGGGGAAACCGCCAGCCAAGGACGTATGAGGACGTCTTAAGATTACACAAAGTGGCAGGAAATTATGAGGAGGGGCGTATAGAGGGCAACGACATCCAGCGTGAACGAACGAATTTGGTAGCATCAGCAGCGATTTGGATATGATCATGGATGCTATCAGCATATGAACACGGGTTTTTAGGTGACACCGACAGCCACAGTCATATGAGGACGCTTTAAAATGAACTAACTGGCAGGGACCATATGAGGTTAAGTGTAAAGAGGAGGGAGAAATCGTTGGGTGAATAGATAGATACAAACAACACTCTTGTTGATATCAGAATCGCAAAGGTTTTCTATGATAATGGAGACGTGTGTAAAGGAACATCGAAATCCAGGCATGTCGTACAGAGACAGGTGTCTAGATGCACTGCGACAGCCAGAATCATATGGGTACAAGTCACTAGAGGCACCGGGAAAGAGGATGGGGTTACAAAGACCACACCGAGAATAGAATTACATTAATTAAAAAAGTAAAAAAATATGAAACAAATTAGTGTATCTCACTGTATCGGCGTCCAAGTAAAAACAACCGTTCTCTTTCCTTCTTTTCGCTCCAAATTGTTAAATCTATCGTTGTCACCTTTCGTTATATTACCTACGAGATGTACCCTTTTTTTATATAACCTAATACGTGCTGAGAGAATTGTAACTTCTAACAAACAAATACTCCACAAGGAATATCATAAACACACCTACAGGTACTCAGATAGCAGGCGTGTTTACTCCAGTTTTCATCAACCATTTTATAATTTCCTTTTAATGGATTTTCCGTAGCTGTTTGTGTTGTACTAGATGTTGTTTTACCTATACCTGAATACCCGAGCTCACCTGGACTGAATAATGGGCATTATAGTATACATGATGTTACACCCGGTGCCTCTAATGCATCAGGCCGTGTTTTCTTTATCTGTATTGTAGTTTCTGATCAATAGGTATGATGGACAGTTTAATAATAAGGGATTAATTATTTGGCCTTGTAGACGTAGTGAGATGGGGAGTGTAGGAACAGCAGGAAGCTGTCTAGATAGTATACACGGACGCCATAGTCATAGAGTCACAACACGTAAAACCTTTATATAAAGATATAATGATAATGGACACGCTGGTGATGACAATTGTGAAAAAAAATCTTGAAAGAAATGAGAAAATAATAGGATTGAATGTAATTAAACATTAAAAAATCCCTCATCTTTCCTTTCGCATAAAGATAAGTGGGGGCTGGATATGATGTCGTTTTGGGAAGGAATTTCCGTCAATGATATTATACACACTAATAGGCAGACTAACGGCATCCTACACATTTAAAGGGTAATACTATCAACAGTATATGGTACAATAATGTAAGACATTGTTTGCAGTTGCAAGCATCTCCTGGAGCGCACGGTATCGCCGTGTCTGTCACAATTAGACGAGCATTGATAGCATTGCAGGATTGTCCTGTTCCGTTACTAGTCGATCTCGAAGGATTAAACTGATCTATCCGCCTTAATGGAGGAGAAGTCCATCTCTTAATGACAGATCTCTCACAAAATCACCTTAATGGAAGCGAGTTGTGTCACCTAGAGTGACATCAATGCTGATCGCGATTCCAAGTAGAGGCAACACGTGCAGATATCTGTTAAAGGGTTTCTCTGTAATCCAAGTAGAACTATGTAGTTCAGATCGCTAAATCTTAAATATTCTACATCTTAATCTTAATATATATTGATGATTTATAAATATTTATCGAACTTTTGCTTAACTAAATTGTAATAAGCTATGGTTTCATTGAACTAAGTTTGTCCAAAAATTTGAGAAATTGCGTGTATTGTGAGGCCAAATTACTTGACACCGGAAACGGTTATATGTTTTCTTTTGAGCTGGATGTGAGGGGTAAGAACGGAGGAGAAAAAAAGTCGGTGATATATAAAGATTTTATATATGATATCTTTCATTGTATCTCTCTAATTTGGTATTTCATTGGTTTGTGTTTTCGTTATGACATTTTATAATCATTATGCTTCTATCTTCTGTTTACGAATGAATCAAAAGTACCGATTTGTATGTTTTCAATGGAAGCATATTTCGTTTGAGTTTATGCGCATTTTATGTATGCAGATTAATGAAGACTATGGCGAGTTTTTTTTATAATCGTCAGCATGATCTCTCTAGAAATATTCGACGTGTTCAATGCTCATTAATTCACTATGTTACTACCTCGGCTCCGATTTTCAGAGCAGTTACGTGACCCCTTGTACTTTTTCAGTGATCCCTATGGAAATATTTTTCCATATTTCCCCGCTTTTATCCAGTGAATGACCACCTGTGTAATATACCCTTGAGCGTTTTTACATTGGCTGCGCCGCTCAGAAACAGATCGTGACGTCATAATTAGGACAAGGATATTACGTAAATAGAAAATGATACAATAAAATACGGCTGACTCCATTTAATGTTTTTCTCCACATTTGTAATTAAAACCTTGTCCAAATGTTATTTTTCTGAAACTCAACTTTGTTTTCAGTTCATATTTTTTATTATCAGATTTTATCAAAACCGTCTAAAATTGATAACCTTCCACAAATTAGGTTACATGTAATTTAACTGGCTCCATTCCTCAAATAAAGCTTAGTCAAGCTTCGTGAGACACACATGCCCCCACTCCCGTTCAAAATTTTAAAAAAGGTAAATCTTAAAAAAAAAAATCGGTAAAAATGACACTCCTGGAGTTCGTTACAACACGTAGTTTAAAACCGTAGTGTTATAATGAACACCAGGCGTGTCATTTTACCGAATTTTAATCTAGCCCCCCAAAACGTATGAAAATGTGCTATACACACTAGGGAAGGTCCAAATACACGTAGACAGTTACAAGTCCTCTAATCCCTGTAGTATAGGCCTCACATTAGAGCTAAGGAGGAAAATCTCAGAACAATGTTTTGAGTGTAGTTTGAAGCGGTGGGTGTACACATGACAGCTGAAGACGATTTGTCTAATCATTTGATACCGATACTTTTATCCATCTGTCTCCCATAGGATGTCAAATAGTGTTGTCTTCTTCAATTGAATTTAAGGAACGTTCTCCATTTTGAGAAATCAAATCAAGACAAAACCCGTCAGTCCATTAGAGAATACCTATGGGAGACAAAGCTATATCTGGTAAGTGACCATCGCTTTCAAGACAACATCATCGTCTGTTCCTATCATATGGACAATCAAAATCTCCCCCGTCAACACGTTTCTGACATTAGATGGTGGATTCAAAAATTGTCTGACTTGTCCTCATATATGTTTAAAACCTCAAAACCGAGAGACAGGGTAAACCAAGCATTATAAATATGGTATATAGATATGGTATATAAATATGGTATATAGATATGGTATATAAATATGGTATATATATATATATATATATGGTATTGGTATCTAAATATAGTATATAAATATGGTATATAGATATGGTATATAGATATGGTATATAGATATAGTATATAGATATAGTATATAAATATGGTATATAAATATGGTATATAGATATGGTATATAGATATGGTATATAGATATGGTATATAAATTTGGTATTGGTATCTAAATATGGTATATAAATATGGTATATAAGTATGGTATATAGATATGGTATATAGATATGGTATATGAATATGGTACAGATATGGTATATAAATATTGTGTGTATATATATATATATATGGTATATAGATATGGCATATAAATATGGTATATACATATGGTATATAAATATGGTATATATATATATATATATATGGTATTGGTATCTAAATATAGTATATAAATATGGTATATAGATATGGTATATAGATATAGTATATAAATATGGTATATAGATATGGTATATAAATATGGTATTGGTATATAAATATGGTATATAAATATGGTATATAAGTATGGTATATAGATATGGTATATAGATATGGTATATAAATATGGTACATATATGGTATATAAATATTGTATATATATATATATATATGGTATATAGATATGGTATATATATATGGTATATAGATATGGTATATAAATATGGTACAGATATGGTATATAGATATTGTATATAAATATGGTATATAAATATGGTATATAGATATGAACCCCCCCCCCCCCCCAAAACAAACCATGATGAGCGCACAATTATAGACTCATCTACATTACGTAATTCCATAAAATTCAATAAAAACTGTAGGACAAACTGATTTGTATAACTATATTCAGATCGTTACTATATAATTTTACCATTTTGGTTGTTTTTATACACTTCAGCTGCCGAATGGAAAACTGTGGTACAATATGGAATTAAATACAGAAATCTAGATATGATAATTCTAGAATGGTCAGTCCAATGGTACATGTAGTATTCTTCACAATAAGATCCCATTGCGGTTATTCGGTCAAGAGCATGCGCGCTAACACCAACCCGGATGTTGGGGATAGGCCAACAGTAAGTATTTATTAGAAATGTTTAGACAGACATCAAAAGTATATTACACAAAATTCAACGGGAGGAGAAGGAGGGGTTTAAACAATTCTGATCTAACGATAAATTTTAACAAAATATCCATGAATGCCTGTTACCTATTATTCAGATAATGTAAATGACGAAACTGTTTCCTATCAACTTTACATCGATCTGAATATCATGTTAAAACGAGGTCACTTGTAGAGAGGTTTTGTTTATCTTGAGAATGATGATTTTTAAATTCATCTTTTATACGCTCATATGTAATCTCTCTCAAAAGCCTGTAATTTTCTGAATATGTTCACATTATAAAAACTGCAAGGTGATATGTACTGTTTTAAGAAACATTTCTATCAAAGAAACCATAACATATCACTGGTTAAGACTATTGATATATTTTTGTGGAACAAACACATATAAATCTATGATAAATTTATGGTAGAAATATCCATATTTACCCCAATATAATAATTCTTCGGGAGCGGTTGAATATACTGTTTACAATTGGGATTAATGGAGATTTAAGTGCTAAACGGTCTATCGGAAATACAGGGAGGGTCCACTGTGATTTATCTTATGAAACCAGATAAGGCAGCACAGCCAACACCACATCGCAATACATGTCTTAAGATACATACAATTCGTACATGACAATTATATGTTATTTCTTTCTTTGTTGTGTTTTTTATGTTGACAAAAAGTATATGTAGTGTAATTAAATTAAGAATATTTCGTCAGTTTCAGTTAAGATTGGTTTTTTTTTTTTATCTTTCTTTGTTTTGTTTGGTTGTTTGTTTCATTATCATTGAAGAATAATAATGACGTCATGAAGGGCCGCGATCGATAGCTCAGTCGGTTAGAACTACACCCACGTAATCTTAGTGTGCAGATCCAATTTAGGTGCTTGGTTGCGTTCTTAGTGAGCTGACAAACGGCCCTTTCTGGATTACATACGACGGTCCTCCTGTATATTCTTGAGTGAGGTAGTCACCAACTACACCAAGAAGACTCCTCAAAATGACCATGGCTGTTCACGGAACGACAACCCCAGTAAACAAATAAACACATCAATATTGATAGAACATGATACACAACTTAATAGACAAAATAGAGAGTTTTTTATGAAAACGTATCCATTGAGGGAAACGTATCCATTGAGGGAAACGTATCCATTGATTGTCAAATATCCATGGAAAAGTATAGCTTTCATTTCAACACTAACTAAGAACGAACAATGAAGTTACCTTTGATGTTACTGTACAGTGACTTTTGCTGGTTTGTCTTCCGCTCTGTTCTATATAATAGTGACATTGGTTTCGAGGGAAGATGTGGTTATCAATATTTGATTGATTTAGTCTTGGATAATGATATATTAGATTTATAACACGCGCGAGGAACAAGTACCGAAATGCTGATGAATGTCGATGGTAAATTCAGGTGAAAGTCCTTAGACGAGAGCTTGGCCCTTTTCCTTACACAGCATACATTTGAATTAGTTTGTATTTTACAGTAATAAACTACATGTGTCTTGAAATTAAATGTACAAGTTGATGAGAGTTTCAGCCGATATGCTGTAAATAATGTGACGTCATTACCAGGCTATTTCACAATCGCATCTATTGGAAAATAACATGATGTGCGCACAATTATATACACATCTACATTACGTAATTCCATAAAATTCAATAAAAAACTGTAAGACAACCTGATTTATATTACGATCGAAAGATCGTTATTATATCATTTTACCATTTTGATTGTTATTAAACACTTCAGCTGCCGAATGGAAAAGCTGTGTTACATTATAGCATTATATACAGAAATCTAGATATGATCATTCTAGAATGGTCAGTCCAGTGGTAGTATCTTTCACAATAAAGATCCCATGCGGTTAGTCGGTCAAGAGCATGCGTGATAACACCGACACGGATGATGGGGATAGGCCAACCGTAAGAAATATATATTAGAAATGTTTAGACAGACATCAAAAGTATATTACACAAAATCAACGGGAGGAGGAGAAGGAGGGGTTTAAACAATTCTGATCTAACGATAAATTTTAACAAAATACCCATGAATGCCTGTTACATGTTACTTATATAATGTAAATTGCGAAACTGTTTTCTATTGATTTTACATCGATCTGAACTTTATTAAAAACAAGGTCATTTGTAGAGAGGTGTTGTGTATCTGGAGAATGATTCTTAAATTCATCTTTTATACGCTCATATGTCATCTCTCTCCAAAGCCTGGATTTTCTGAATATGCTCACATAATAAAAACTGCATGGTGATATGTACTGTTTCAAGAAACATTTCTATCAAAGAAACCATAACATATCAGTGGTTTAGACGATTGATATATTTTTGTGGAACAAACACATATAAATATATGATGAATTTATGCTAGAAATATCCATATTTACCCCAATATAATAATTCTTCGGGAGCGGTTGAATATACTGTTTACAATTAGAATTAATGGAGATTTTAGTACTACACGGTCTATCGGAAATACGGAGAGGGTCACGATGTGATTTATCTTATGAAACCAGACAAGGCAGCACAGCCTACACCACATCGCAATGCATGTCTTAAGATACAGACAATTTGTACATGACAATTATATGTTATTTCTTTCTTTGATGTGTTTTTCATGTTGAAAAAATGATATATAGTGTAAATACATTAAGAATATTTCGTCAGTTTCAGTTAAGATTTTTTTTTTTTTTTTTTTATCTTTCTTTGTTTTGTTTAGTTGTTTGTTTCATTATCATTGAAGAATAATGACGTCATGAAGGGCCGCGATCGATAGCTCAGTCGGTTAGAATACCACCCACGTAATCTTAGTGTGCAGATCCAATTTAGGTGCTTGGTTGCGTTTCTTAGTGAGCTGAGAAACGGCCCTTTCTGGATTACGTACGACGGGCCTCCCGTATATTCTTGAGTGAGGTAGTCACCAACTACAACAAGAAGTCTCCTCCTCAAAATGACCTTGGCTGTTCAAGTGGCTACAAACCCAGTAAACAAACAAACACATTAATATCAATAGAACATGCTACACAACTTAATAGAAAATTAAACTTTTTGATGGAAACGTATCCAATGATGGAAACGTATCCATGGAAAAGTATAGCTTTCATTTAAACACAAACTAAGAACGAACAATGAAGTAACCTTTTATGTTACTGTACAGTGACTTTGGCTGGTTTGTCTTCCGCTCTGTTCTATATAATAGTGACATTGGTTTCGAGGGAAGATTTGGTTATCAATATTTGATTGATTTGTTCTTGGATGATGATTTATTAGATTTATAACACGCGCGAGGAACAAGTACCAAAAAACTGATGAATGTCGATGGTACATGCAGGTGAAAGTCCTTAGACTAGAGCTTGGCCCTTTTCTTACACAACAGACATTTTAATCGGTTAGTATTTTACATCATTATACTACATATATCGAAATTGAATGTAGAAGTTCCCTTTTAGTGGCCTCTTCTGAAAATGTTCTTTATGTAAGATAGTTTATACCGAGGACGATTATTTTAAAGGATCGTGATGTATATATTGCATTTGGTAAGGAATGTTTAGAAGATAGTCATTTTTTGTAAATTTCGTAGAGCTAATCAAAGATGTATTGCTGAAATTGGCAGATGGCACCAGATTGAGTATAAGGAAAGAAAATGTCCATATTGTAAAAATCAACAAAATGTTGATGAATTTCATTAATTACTTGAATGTACAGCATTATCTGCTTATAAAACTTTATATATAGACAAATACTGTCGGTCAAGACCAAATATTATTAAGTTTAACGAACTAATGAATAAAACTTGCGTTAAAAAACTAATGAAAATGTGTACTTTTATCAGAATAATTAATAACATGATATGTCCTTCTTGATAAAAATTTAAATGTTTGTTGTGAAACAGTTCTGTGTATCAACTACGAACACTACTGTAATTGTATATATTATATTGTAAATATGTTTTCTATACAGATCATGTCAGTATGTGAAAAGAGAATAAAATGAATTTGAATTTAATTTTGAATAATCCAACTGAACTAGGATATTATTGTTTTATTCCGGTTAGTTACAGATCTTTAGATAGGAACCGTGATACATTAAACCTTTTAGACCAATTCCACACCTCATCTAGATTTGTTCTAATTGTCATAGACATATCTTATCACTGCTACATCTCAAAGATATATACGTTAGTGACGACGTCATTGGCTGTTTTAAGAATATAATTTTAACACTTCCAAAACGTCATCGTCACTATTTTATCGATCATTTCCACACCATATCTCTCCAAGAGGTCAGTGTAGGGTTCCAAGGACAAGCATATGTATAAACATCGAAACAAACCTCAAGGTTAACACGAACTATCTTCGAAAAAGATAACCGTCAAAGTTACCATTATTGTACAAATCTTGTTCTCGACAGGATTGAACGATCAACAGGCTCGAGGATACATAATGACTTAATTAAAAACTCTAACATAGAATATCTGCTTACATAAATACCAGGGGTTCGGAAGGACCGGGGCCAGGGGCCAGGGGCAATGGGCCAGTTCTTAATGGCCCATTGAAATTTGATTCCATAGACAAAAAGTAAATCTCCGTCATAGTGTCAGAAGGTCGTAAGTGGCAGTAAAGTCTTATTTTGCGTTTTGGTTTTTTTTTTTCATTTTTCTTTTTCGTCTTCGCGGCATTCTCGGATTTTTTTTTCATAGTGGTATGAAAAAAAAATCTCAACCAATCAGAAAGCCGCATTCTGCGTACAAACAATAGAAAATTAATTATACTGTAAATAAGACACATTTTCACGACACATTTTCACTTGATATGAAAGATTGTCTTCCTTTTCAAAATCGTGGAAATATATCCCACGAAAACTGTGATGTACAGTTCAAACAGAATGATATCATTCATGTAATACAATATTGAAGTACTCGAATTTTACAGTAAGATCGATAGGGAATACAGCCCCGTGAGATTATTTAAATCATTATCATTATATGATATACAGTATATTAATAGAAACCTCAATATTATTTACATTATCTGTGGCTCTGATGATTTCTCTTTTTGATAATCACGTTCGATTTTCACATCACATACTCTATACTTGGTTCATTGCAGTAGCTGTGTTCTGGAACAAAGTTTTGTCATATGCTTCAAAACTATGATCATTATTCTTTTCTTTTTACGATCTTAATTTTTTGTAGAATGTGTTAACGATATGTATTTGCTTTGATGACAGGGGGCGTGCATTGTCTGGAGGTGGTGAGTATGTCAGCGAGAGACTGCAGATGATGGATGAGTTGACAGATAGGGAGGGAGGTGCTCCTGTCCCCGTCCAGGAGAGCTTCCCTGTACTCCCGCCACGGGAGCCTTCCCTTCCACATCCAGGGGTGTTCTTACACTTCCCCGTCCAGGAGAGCTTACCTGTACTCCCGCCATGGGAGCCTTCCCTTCCACATCCAGGGGATCATAAGCTGGTGAACTCGCAACTGAATTGGTAGGGTTATATAGTGGCAGTGCCATACAATGGTAAATATAAAATGATGTCGTTATGCTATTGTGAGTGCGTCACGTGCCCACTGTCGTTCCCTACCCTCATGTGAGCTCGAATTAATCCTGTAAAGTATATTGTACGTGAGAAAGATTTTTTTCTTTTTTTTTTCTTCTTTTTTTTAACATAGCGAGACATTCGACGTACATATTATAGGGAGTGAGAAATTCCCATCACATGTGTCTGTAATTAATACCATAATTCACTCCACCCTTAGGGGATAGTCACGTCATGTGACGTCATATATGATCTTACTCAAGGACTCGTGGGAAGCATTATAACGTAATATTTTGGTAATCACTAACTACGATGTGGGATAGTAATTCTAAAGCCTCTGGTTTTAGATTGATATTGATGTTGAAACGTAAGTCCATATTCCCACTGGACAGCCACACGTCACCAGGCAAACTGCCAATGCACAAAACGAGTATCGATATATATGCGTTTATAACTTAATTGGAAAAAAAAATAGAAAATCAAAAATAAAGAAAGTATTATCCAGGCCAAGGCTCAGTTCAAAACGTGATTAAAGTAATCACAGTTTAACATAAACTTTTATATCCTTATGAAATCATTTCTGGTACAACTAAATTGACAAAATTTTACTATGTCTGCCTCTTCCTACCTGCTTATCTTAAGGAATACACACACTAAGGTTTTGAAGTAAAGGAGAAATGTTATTTGAACTAGTTAAGTGATTAAGCTAATCACCTTTTGAACAACTTGGCCCAGTTATAACAAATGCTCGGACATATGTCACATTTTGATACATCAATATTGCTCAACCAAGGCAAACGCTTTATCCTTTAAACATGTCATTTGAACACATGGCCTTTACATATACTTCTTAACAAAGCTATATCGCTCTCAAATCGCTATATTGGTCTTCGTCAAAAATGAATATAAAAATCCCTTCTGTACGAAGGGAAGCAACTCAAAATTGATTCTACATCATGTCTAAATATAAAGAGTTACCTCCCCTTAACCTCCTGTATACAACTTATCGGGGGATATATGTTTCATCATTTTTTTTCTTTGTATGCTACAATTTGCAGTGATTCGGCCAGTGTATGAATAGAGTACAACTCCAGGTGTTGTAGGTTAAACAATGACCACCAATTACTTTCGGCCTTGAGAGCTTTCGAATGCTAAAAATTTACAGAAGCCACAACGAAAAATAAAGAAACGTCACAAGATATGAGAGTTTAATTTTATAATTAAAAAAATGTAGTTAATACGAAATTACTATAAGCGCCATTCCTGATCTATACGAAACTATCAAATTGACAATGTCGTCACACTAACAGGGGCTCGTTTCCGAATTTTCAGAAATGCAAGACACGATAACATTAAAAGTCAAGTATTTATAAAAAAAAAATACACCATGTAGTGTAAAAAAATCGGGAGTATCGACATAGTTTCCGGTTTTATATGTTTACTGTATTTTAGTCTTGTGGTTATTCCGACTGATGTCAAAGGCCTTTGTAGTAGAGTATTTGAACATTTCATTAATTAGTTAGCCAATAGGGCAGGGATAGAGAGCAAGTGATGTAGAGAGCAAGTGATGCATGTGAGGTCAGAGATAAGGAGATGTGTAGTGGTCAGTGTGAGGTCAGTGTCTGTGAGAGGGAAAGTGGCCAGACAGAGAACAGATGTGTTTTTATACAATATTAAATGCTTCATTAAATTAGTTATAGTAAGTTTAGAATGATGTATGATGTATCCTTAGTTAGGATATTTTAGTGTAGTTTATATGATACAATTAGATTTAAAATATGATAGAAGATAAATGAATAGCAATCATTTAAGTGGCTTTTATAACATACATATGACATGTTTTTGATACTTAAAGTTTGATAACTTTAATATTGTAAAGGTTATTATTATTTTAGAAGTTTAAGGTAATAGAGTACAGAAAGCTGGTTATTATGATGTGTGTAAGGATATGTATGACATTATAGTTCATTAGTAAGATAGGAATGAGTCCCGTGTGAGTTTAACATGAAAAGAATGAAAGCTTTCTGAGAGTAAGGTTTGGAAGGGTGTCTTCGAGGAAGTACAAGTGTTTGAGATAAGAGTGACAGGAAAGTCTGAGTTTTTTGTCCTTCGGAAGGGACGTTAATCCGGGGTCCGGTGTACGGTGAGTCACGCCGTGCACGTTAAAGATCCTCTGCTGGTATTCGAACAAGAGTAGGCTAATTGCTAGCCGCCACAGAGTATAGGTTCATATAGGTCTCGATTAGGATAACGTAGGGCATTAAGGCAATTCAGTGACAGGTCAAAATTTTTTTTTTTTTTAGACATAGAGATAATCGTCTGTCCCTCTCATATTAGATCATTTGGCGATGACGAAATGCGAAATTGCTCCCTATTTAGTGCCCCGACCCACCCCTTTCCCCTTAGTGTCCTAGGCTCGGTTATAACCGGAACAAGGACGTTAAGCCCAATCAATCAATCAGAGTGAGAGAGATCAGCACGGAACATCAGGAGACGAAGTCAGAACTTGTATAAGAAGAACATGAATAAAGAAATTAAGAAGAACAACTCTTGTCAAGATTCCTCGTTATAACACCTTCCTTACAAAATCGAACCCCTGTGAAGTTGAAAATCGTCTGCTAAGTTAGCGACACTGATGTGACCGGTTAGACTGAAATCTGTTTCGAACGAAATATTCTTGGAATCATTTTCACCTTCTGTCCAGACGACTTTCATTTAGAATTTAAGAGCTGATATCCTTCTGAAAATAACGTTAATCCAGTCGATAAAAACATAAGTGTTTCCGAGGAATCGAGTCTGTCCTGTGCAATGCCCGTTCAACGCCGCATCACTTCTAATGTTAACATTGCGCTCAAACCGGTTTCGATTTTAAACGATTTGACGATATCTACAAACGTATATGAAATAGAAAATAAAGCCAAATTTGTGCAAAAACCATTTTATGTGCTTGCTATCATTAACGTCATGAGGGACTATATCATTCCTTCTGGAAATTTCGGCTGTTCCGGTATTTGAACTTGATGACGTCAGTGATAGGGTAAACGGCAAATTAAATTCGCAGGTGGAGATTCAAAAGCCACGGTGGGAAATCACGTGGTCAGAAGATACCGAAAAATTGCAGCCACTAGCGCATTAATCATAAAATGAATTCGTCAGTTTAATCGATTCGAATCGAAACTTTGGTCAGAATAGTATGTAAACATTTTATTTTCTGAAAAATATGACTTTATACGGTGTTCATTTCAAAATAAACCAATTTTAGTTTATTTTTTTTAAGAATTTTGATTCTTTACTTTTCATTCAACCCTTGATAAATATGATATTTATGATACAAAAAAAATATCACCCATAGCCAGGCCTGTGGTTTAGTAATTCAAGCCTGTTTGCGACGGGAATCGAACCCGGATCTCTGGCATGACAAAGCAGCATGCTCCCTCAGCTGAGTGACCGGGACTCCATATTTGATACTACTTCCAGGCCAGGTCGACCGCTCCTTTTTACATACCAAAATCTGTTTGCGGTTGGTTTCGTACATATCACTTAACCGGCCATTAAAATGCATTTTCATTTTGGATTACAGTAGTTGTATTATGATTTCCTTTAGCCCGAGTTTCCTCTGGGTCTGACACTATGTCTGGTGTAGGACCAGAGCGCATTACTATATGAAAATGTGGATTCTCCGACACCGTTTGGTGTCGCTAGGATTTTGGTGCAAATACGATAAAATCGGGTGTGACATAACACTTACCTTACATATATGGATAAATGAGAAATTTATTTACCCCAGAACACCCATTTAGTCTCATCTAGGTGTTTTATTTCGTCTGTATAGACCCTCGCGTTTTGGATTCTATTTGAAGGCGTAATACTGTAATACTGTACATGTACATTTCCGAAATAGACCGAAATCTTCAAATAGAACAGATAGAAAGAATATATAAAATTCCACCATGAAAGACATTCTTCGGGATCTGTACAAGTGTAAAATATGTGGTGAAAAATCGCAGCATTCGAAGAAACTGAAATGCCAACATTCGTTCTGCAAAGACTGCTTGGTAACTTATATTTCAACTTACTTTGGATCCGCCTATTCTCCTTATCAAACTTGCTCTTACAAACGTGTACCCAATGACCCGGAAACGGAAGTAGAGAAGCATGTATTATTAGAGCTGGAAAAAAATGTCTGTCAAGAGATCTTCAGAAATTGTGGGACGATGGCAACAAAGGCGACGACAAAAATGAAATTCCCGGACAGGATGCCTATAACAACTTTGCTTGTACGGCACATTCCGGCTCCATAGCAGAATACCACTGTAAAAATGCAACACAGTGGTGTGTAAAATGTGTAGATATGAAGCGCATGCGCAATGTGATAGTATACGGAATATCAAAGAAAGCATGACCAAGGAGACGTACCTCAAATGCATACAAGTGTTCGGTGTTTTTGAGAACGCGCACTCACGAGCAAACCTTGTCAAAGATAAACTGACGAGAAAAAAAAACCCATCTGAAACTTGATGACGAATTTACCCGAAAATTTCCTTCATACTTTGCCAATCTTAAAGTAAAAACATGTTGCTTATCTCGATTTTCAAGAACAAAGAGTTCTGGGGAAAGCGAAAGGGATGCAGGAAAAGGAGACGAATCCGATGCAGACCGATGTGACTGTTTGTGAATCGGTATTCATATAATTAAATCAGTTGGAAAATCTGATAATACAAATACAAATGCATGCTAACCTTAAACCAGCTCAAAACATGATATTTACAATCATTTAGAATCAACGGTAAAGGTTTATACAGTACAGAAGTCGTTTGACCTGCGTTTGGTTATTACAGAGCAAGATAACACAATATTCGGTTCTGATATCATGAGGATTGAAATGAAAGGTAGCTTAGAAGTTAGAGCAAGTGGAACGGAAGCTCAATCGGCCGGCATAACAGTTCAAGACGATACGTCTTCCATAAGAAATAGCGATGCTTCAACGGTAGAATTGAAGTCTGATCCAGAAGATCGATCATCTACAAGAAATCTGGCAGTGCTTAGGTAACACCCAGTGTGAGTCGGAACTAGAGAAGGAGGGTTTTCAAGAACAACGCTGATTCATGACACTAATTCAACATGTACACTCGAAGTAGGAGACTAGTACCGCACCTTCAGCTCCGTCAAATTTGGACACCAACCTTCCTCCTGAATAGGAAGAAGCATCTCAGTCTTACAGAAGTGTGGTCAATCAGTGTTTTGCCTATGGTTTTCCATCAAGTCGGTCCTCTCAATCCGAACACTCCTCTGCACCTGTTCACCACAATGTCGGCGCTACGAACATCACTCCTTCTGCACCCCAATTTCCACTTTCGTCTAATGATAGCTATCGCCTTCCAAGTCCTACGCAAACGACAAGACCGTTCTACCACAGGAAAACAAAGATCAAATCCCGTTAGAAACAGACGTGATTTTAAGTATCCTACCTCAGCGCCTTCCTCTAGTCCGTTCGCCAATCTTGTAGCGAACATTCCAAAACACCTTCGACATTCGCCTGCCACTAGTATTAAAGGGTTTTAATTTCGATCTGATCTTGACACAAAATTACCCAGAGAGAAGAACCGGCCGTACATTGTTAGTATAGCCAGGGTTAGATATTTCTTTGGTGTGTTGGATCAGGCTAATAACTGCTTGAAGCGGTTGAAAGAAAACGTCATATTGCATTATGTATATTCGTTTGAAGAAGATGTTCATGCAACCGGCGTAGTTGCTATTTCCGACAAAGAAGTGTGTTGTGACTTCCCCCAATCAGGAGAAGTTGATATTTCTTGAATATGATAAATGGTCAAGACATACATGCACACATACGAAAGATTATCAGAACTGGACCGTATGAGAATTTGGCGTACGACAAGCGTAGAAATTGTTTGATCGGAGCTCGAGTACTACTAACTGCCGGGGTCGAATTTTTTTTACATGGAACTTGTAGCTTGATCAGAATGAATAAAATATCAGATGTGTATCTAAGCTACAGCGTTATGCTTTCAGCGAAGAATTTATCATGACGTATATACCTCCCCAGCCAACAGCAGCTACAGCGCGTGACTTGACCAACTATGATACAAGGAATACATTTCATTTTGTCTAATACTGGCCAATGATAAAACGCGTTGATAAATACGGTTGATCATTTCATTAAATGAATAATACGTAACAAATATTTGCGATTTTATCTCCTTTAGATCAAAACATGACCATCGCAAGAGAGAAAGTAGCAGCCCCTCACCGGAAGCCGGGGAACTTTAGTTTGCGTTGTGTCCTTCCCTCCTTTTCTGCACCTAAATGAGGCGGCATGTCGCGTACCAAAAGAAGGCCAATCTGATATACATTGTGACTTTTGTTTACATCAAAGAAAAGTGTTGTCCTGGCTCTATCTCTTACCCTCTCCAAAGCAACCACAAAATAAAATATCGACACTTTCTAAGATACGATTACCAAAACATTCGCTCATCAGAGGGTGATATCTCCAAAAATAGTTTTAAACAAGAAATATCTTTAAAAAGATAAACGGCATAGTTTTAATGCTGGTGGTTATAATGTAAAACTACTGGTGAAATAAGTTAACGAACTACATTGTAATTAATAAATGCGCAGTTTCAGCACGGATAACAAAATTATATCAGTTTGAATCATTTTTGGTGATAATAAGACTACAAATGTGTCATTTGAATAGATGCATCCACTTATTCAGCTTGCATTCAATTTAAAAGGGATATCACGGTAAAAACGTTGCAATTTTCACTAAATGTACGCGTTTTGTTCCTTTCCAGTTATGTTTCTGTGCTGTCCCAATGTTCAGAGTCAATCCCTATGTCCAGCTTGACCACTCGATTTAGTTGGGAATCGCCCTCTAAATTTAGCGCGGAAATTATTTTTAAATCATTACGTGACTGTTTTGAAATCGTGGCAGCACAAACACACGCTAGTTTACAAGGCGATATCTATATTCCATCTGGGTTAGTTGGATAACGATACTATACAGTGGTTTAAATGTTAAATAACACGTTCTGTATATATCACGGCACACATATTTATGTGTAAATAAGTGTAATCATTGTTCATATAGTATAGTGACAGTACATGTAGCGATGTACTGGTACAAACTGTATAAATATTACCGAGTTTGTGGAACTATTACCGAGTTTGTACTGTTACAGTCTATTGTACTGCTTCCCAAGTTTAATTTTTGCATATTCAGATTGTTGATCAGCGAATTGTGATAACCTTTTAATAATTGATACATTTTTTTTATGTACATACATCATCGAATTCGAATGGTTATTGTTCAGAAGGTTATTTTTTTTATAATATATACCCAATAATATGATAAAAAATACAAAATAAATATTGGTTTACCGTGAGGTTCTTTTAACTTTGTTTCGTTTTTAACTGTATATCTGCATTTTGCATTGACCGCTACATTGACCAATCACATATTTCATCTTGACCAGTAACGCCACCTGTCGCGTCATATCTGGGGCCAAAACAAAATTAGACGGCTATGCCGAAAAATGAAAACTTAAAATATATTTCTTAACTTGCCCTGTCAGCTTTAACAAAATCACAACATTGCTGGTTATTATCAAACGATTTATCTCCCTTTGTACGCTATAATTCGACTTTGACGTACTCTTTATTTTGATCTACCAGAGTTACTTCTCTTTGTTCCACCCAACCAGTATAGATTATGAACCGATCAGCCGGCAGCCGAGAGGGGCCGATATTGTAATTTAGCTACATTTATAGAATTTTTTCAGCATAGCCGTATAATATTCCTTTGGCCCCGGATATGACGCGACAGGTGGCGTAACTGGTCAAGATCAAGTATGTGATTGGTCAATGTAGCGGTAAATGCAAAATGCAGATACATGTATGCAGTTAAAAACGAAACAAAGCTTAAGAATGCAGGCTGAATAAGTGGATGTATCTTTTCAAATGACACATTAGTAAAATTGTATTCCTGATTCAAATGCAGTCTTAATATCACCACAAATGATTCAAACTGATCTAATTTTGTTATCCGTTCTGAAAAGCATTAGTTCGTTGATTTATTTCGCCAGCAGTTTTATACATTATAACCATCAGCATTAAAACTATGCCGTTTATCTTTTTTAAAGATATTTCTTGTTATAAAATGAAATGCTATCGATTTTCTTTTTATTCTCGTTATATTATGAGTTCAATGTGTTTAGGTCGACATCTCCTAACGACGGAAGGAGAACATAATTAACGGGAAGTTTATCACGCCATGATGCTGTTGTCTCTTTATTTCTTCAAAGGCAACAGGGGCTTTTACTGGGATTGAAATTTAACAACTTTTTAGACCATTCGTGGAATTTTCTTGATAATCGACAAAAATAATGGCGCTCTGATTCCAAAATTCATCCACTAAAACGCACTGTCGGCAAATAAATAATTAAATAAGTAAATGAATGAATGAATGAATAAAAGAATGAATGAATGAATGAATGAATGAATGAATGAATGAATGAACAATGTCCGTTGATCAAAGAGCACCAAAAAGACCCCTAGATAGATGCAGACAGACAGACAAGATTGTCTGTGATACAATGTATGTCTGCTGCAGTTTAAAGAGAGATAGGGTAACTTGGGTAAATTTTATCAACACCTCTTAAAATTTACGGAATTTTTCAGTTTAAGGAATTTTCTAAAGTCAATGAACATTGATAAAACCGAGGTGTGCTGTGTCTTTTAGTTTTTCAGTAGAATGTGTATGTTATGATTATGTATTCAACGACGACGACGACGACGACAACAACAACCCTATTCATTTTGACCTCACCGTATGATTTCTCTCAGAACAAACATATTTTATACATGTATATGCATGTAAATAAAGCGGCTCTAATCTGGTTGGCGAGACAGTGAATGAGAAAATGATAGCAATGACGTTACGACATTTCATGAATGCCAGACTAGGTATAACCTTTATGGTTCTTCTGCTATGTCACGCTTCAGTGATTTTTAATAGTCTTCCCGTGTTCTTCTGATGTAATCTTGCTCGAGGTAGATTAAGGGAGATTTTGTAACAGTACTCTCCTACATTTAAAGATACGTGTCCTAAGGCCGAGGTTCTGTGATTTGTTGTCTACACACGTACTGCTTGACTATTTATCCATACAGGTCATGCTAAAAAAACCCAATTATTTTCACAGATGTGGCCGAAAGACTTCACTCTGTTCCAGTAAAAACAGACCGTTGTAATTGATTTAATGTCAAATAGATAAATAAATAAATAAATACATGTAAATAGACAAATAAATCAATAAAATCAATAAGATTTAGATATTTATATTGTGGAAAACAATGATATATTAAAAAAATGATGCACCAAAACTGAGTAAATCTTAATCGTAAAGCGGATGAAGATAGGTGCGATGACAGTGTAGGGTTTTTAAAAACCACCAATATATGACGGCTGTGCGAACACGAGTGAAAAGAGAAGTATTCAGTCACCACCAAATGTACAATATACGTGACCTTTATTAATTCATAACGTGGTTATCGCCCCTTAAAAGCCACAATGCTAGGCTGCTCCCATCGGTTGTCAATTCAATTCAATTCAATTTATTTCTCTTTAACCATACATAACAGTACAGAGAAAACATATTTACACAATACAAAAGTTATATACAGTTGTTCAGCCAGTGTATAAAGTATGCACACGCAGACTGTATCAATTAGTTTATCAAAACATCTGATATTTAACCATATCGTTACGCATGATACCATTTTATATAATTTCAAATCAACAAAACGACAAAAAAAAAAAAAAAAAAAAAAAAAAAAAAAAGATCAAGTCAAGATGAACATGATGTGTAACATCATGCTATGGAGGACACATTGCTAAAGATAATACTAATGAATTTACAGAGTTTTTTCAATGTATTTACGTGGTTTGAGTTCATAAGATCTCTAAATTTTAATATGTTCGGCCTTGTATAATAATATTTATTTAGATATAATTTTCTATGCGCAGCTAATGACTGGCATTCTAGCAGATAATGGAATTCATCTCCTGTTGTCAAGCTATCGCTACAGACGAGGGGAGGTAACTCTGATAAATTAGAAATCATATTTCACGCAGTTGACTGCAAGTTATTAGTGCGAAATAGTTTTCTCTAATGGTTCGCCCAAATAGGAGGTTCACCACTGTAATGGCACGAAATGCACATGCAGCTACTGGTCAGCTGGCAAGTAAATTCAGGATAACGCACTGGTCGGTTTGGATGGATGAAAGTGTTTTATATAAGAGATGTATCTCATTTTCATCTTTTATTTATTTTTTTGTAACTTTAAGTGATCTTACTGTTAGCAGGTCTTAATCCGTTATCTAATATTTGTTTTGTATTAGCAAACGTATTTCCCGGAGCGTCATCTGAATGTTTGTACTTTACGACATGATCACTTTATGCCACAGAGGCGGAGAAGCATAAACATTACGCTGATCAAAGTAAGAACATAAGTAACACAGAGAACTATAAAATAGCAACATGTCCATCTGATGTCTCAAATAATTATATAAAGAATTAGTCAAGCGTTTTCATTTTTCCATTGACGTGTACGTATTAAAAGGGCATTAAAACACAAAAATACATGATGACATCTTTGCTAAAATGGGAAGACGATTTGAAGTAATTTGTATTAGATAATCATTATAACCCAATCTAGTGAAATTCACACAAATATGTACATTTTATATATTTACCAGCATCAGCATACGTCATGTATGTACGTCCCTGCCAGGATTCGCCAATACGTTTTGAAATTCCTACCATACATGTATATTGTTTGAATTTCTATTTTTGTTTACCGTATGGCATTAGGCCTGTCCACGTCATAGTAATAAAGGCGATCAACCGCTGTAGTTATTGTACGCTGCTCTTTGTTTCGTATTTAGGAATTTACATTTAACGATACGTGTATATAATGTCCAATTGAGGCACTGTGTCTTCACCTTGAAAACTATGACATCAATTACCATATTTTGTATCGTAATTGGAAGTCAGTTAAAGGGGAAATTGTTACCCGTGGTATTTAAAGCTCGCTTAGGACACAATTGAGATATATAACAAAGGGATAAATATAGTCGGCGGGGTGTATATGGTCACTCTACCGTGACGATCAGCCCGGCAAACCTGTTCCAAGATGGGTGCAGTGAGGCGTGACGTCCAAACACCGGAGGAGGGTGTGATACGTTGAACGGGTGGGTAAAAGGATACCCCGAACTCCTGGACGCAGATGACCAATATGCCGGGAAGGGGAGGGGTAACCCTCGCCCTTATTCTCATACTTACTGCAGGTACGTTCAATAACAAACTTCTAAACACATTCAATAATTATATTTACGCTATTTGACGGCTTTTCATAGCGTAAACACGATGTTCTCTACAAGTGTTTTGTTATTATCGTATCAACACAAAGTTTTATTTAATCAATCGACAATCGACATATCTTATTTCAGATTTTAATTGGTCGTTTGTTTATCCGAAATGTCAACCTGTGTGTCGTTTACGACTTAAAGTGTTAACCATCTTGACTTTATGATATGTTATGCGATATTTAACGATGTCATCTAATATATGTATGTGGGTTCTTAAAATCTACGATCCGTAAAGCCTTGTCCAACGAGTATATCAGACACCACTTGTAAAGCATGTAGATATTGAAGCTCCTACCCCTGGGCGAAATCCCAACCCCGGGGCGATCTTCTCCGGTCCTCTTTGTTAATTATGCGGTACCTTACCTATCGGATATGGAACTAGTTACAACTAAATGTACATATGTATACCCATCATACCTGATCTATATATAGACACTGTAACAGAGGAGATGTAACACTTCATATAGTTCTTACACATACCGTCACGGAACAAGAAATTATTTCTTAAGATGGCCGTTGTTATGTCTTTTAACTACCATCAACAGTGTACTACACACACACACACACACACAGATGATAGAATCCGGTTACATGTGTTTTTGTATGTATTTTGCACACACAGCATGTTCTTGAGGTATGACAAATTGAAAACATGCATAATTTCGGTAAATATTTCACATTGTGTGACCGTATGGAACTTTTATGTTGTCGGGTGGTCTGGTGTAGCCCTTATTCCTCTTGTCCCCAATTACCCCCTTCAAACCCATAAAGAAAAAAATAACCCACCCAACCGCTGATCATTAAATGCCTCACAATGTCTTTAAAATCTTGTCCAAAATACACCTAATATTTCTTTGTAAAGTAGCCAACATATATATGATTGCATACATTTCTCCGCCAGCCCTTATTCAGACCCACTTTTTTTCTCCCATTCCTTGCTGTCCCTCACATTCCAAACACCAAAATACTAACTATTATACATTGTGCTGTGACTTAACGCTCCACACCCTCCTCCACTACCCCATACCCATTTTACCACACAATATCTTCCCAGTAACGTAGTCCGAAATAAAACTGTTTAAAACCGAAATAAGTACTAATAAAAACATAAAAGCAAAACGGGACTGAGTACCAGAGTTCCACTCTCCAACAACAAGTCCTAAACCGAAGACCCTGTACAAGGATTTATCCTGAAGTCCAATGACTATATTGTTATAGTAAATGCCGGTGAAAGGCTAATCTCCGACCCAGCACAATGCGATAGCCGACACCCCTAGTACGTATGACATACCGCTACCCCTACGACAGGCTTTCGAGAGACTAACCACCTTAGAAATTCCACGCTGATTATCGTTTCTTTCAATGCTTGTAATGAAAAATTACGTTGACACTCGCTGGGTTTAACTAAGTATCTTGGTTGTTGTGACCCGTACAATTCAACGGAAGAGTACTGGACCGAGAAAAGCATGGCGAGCTTAATTGTAGTGAACGTAGAATTGTTATTTTGTTGGATGGTTTTGTTTACCCCCAGGCCATGCAGAGCTTTGGTACTGTAACATGTGTTGTGATACGTTTTTTAGTTAAACATTTAAAGTAGGAATATTCATTTAAGACTAGAGCTATGATAGTGTCAGAAAATAATGCCGAAATTTTGGTGGAATATTCATGTTGCTAACGAGGACACAACCGATCAACGGTACGGAAAACATTGTCTATCTCGACAAGACATTTTATCAAACCGGAAATAATATGCAAAAGTTTGAAAGACAAATATTAAAGTTTTCCTAGGCCTTTTAGCTGTAAACAACTGATTGATCAATCCACATATGTATGCCAGGCAATTCTTATTAAAGAAATTGTTTGATGAAGGTAATAGGCATGCGCAAACCACAATTCTACTGATCGTTTCTTAAAGTTTACAACTGATTACGTAAAAGAGGGAAGGAGGTGCATTGGATAGGAAATTGAAACCCATGCTCCAAGAAGCACGTGTTTGAAAAAAAAAAATATTAAAAAAAAGTAGTAAGCATTTTGTTTGGATACTGTCAAAAATAGATTATCAGATTGAGAAAACTTCAATAGACATTGCTTAATGCCAGTTTCTGGTAATAAAACGTGTGTGTTGACGTCATGACGGGTATTTACTTTAATTTCCAAGGGTTAATTCAATGTAATTTCTAAGTGAAATAATTAATGATCACGTTACTTTTTAACAATAGGTTTACCCTACTCTATCCAATTTGCTGTCCGCTGTATGTAGGTTACGGTAATAAGCAGTCTCGTCACACCCTCTGATCACTGAGGTCGTTGTTCCCGACCCTATTCCGCTAAATATAGTCATACACACAAAAACTTCAACTCCTTAAAATATACGAGGGATAGTTATACTGTTATTTTTCAGCCGTGTGTACATGTGACCCTTTCTAATTTTCTCGTAATGGCGAAAGGTCGCGGTAGAGACGGTTGTCGGCAGTTCCTTCTAACAAAGAGGATGCTAGGGTCCGGGATACCTGTTACTTCAGGATATTGCTGTTTTGGGGGTTGGAAGTTTCCTTTGTGGAAATGTTTTATCAACATTCAAAGTGTGCGAGATGTAGGCGTGTGCTGAGTCTGCGCTCGTTTTGGGAGGTTGCGGTATTTTCGGTTTTTTTTTTCTCTTATGTTAACGCGAAACTAATGCCTAATTTATAGTGTTACCTCACTGAAGTATAGTAACGAAACACCCAGCTGGTACACCACGCGGCCACATTATACTGACTACGGATGAACCAGTCCTTACACTCCTAATATCATTAGCGTTTAACAGGAGTACTAAAACAACCATATTTATAGACTCAGGTTATCTCTTCTAGGGGACACAGCCCAAAGTCGTTCTCACAGGTACGAACGCCCAATCAAATTCCAAAAGGGAGACATTAGAAAGAAAAAAAGGTTGTTTAGAACGAGGAGAAACATATATGATCCCTAATCCAGCCGGGTCTTACAATCACGCGAACAGCAGATACACAACTTGCAATTATTAAACTCTACCTACAGGACAATGGCAGAATGAGTTGGGGCTAGGATCACAAATTATTTAAATCTGAGATATATATTCTTTTTCAGTGTCCAATACTGTTATATATATGCATACATTTAAACAATGCGATTGTTTTCTTTTGCGTGCAATTTCTACGGCAACTTCATGAGAAACTGCTAGCGTACATGTAGAGGATGTATGGGTGTTCTTCTTCTTGTTGGTCCGAATTTCCAACGGCTCATATGTGATGAATGAAGGATTAAAACCCCAATACTTCAATCATTATTATTTCTTCTTATTCCTAACATATAAATATTTTAATTGAGCTTAGTGTATTTAGCCTAATACGTAATTCAGCAATTATCATACTAAGCAAAACAATTTATTAATATCATCATTAACTAGTCAAACACGATTGTTGTTTATCAGCGACTTAATATTGAAGAAGCTTGCTTGGACTTTCGACATGGTTGTTCATACGATGAATGAGAAATAAGTTGTATAATATGCGAAACCTTTACGTTCTACATAGATAGTTTAACACAACAAGTACATTAGTACATATTTATAACATACTATGGCATTGTCACTATTCAACCATACAAACAGTAGTTGAACATTACCATCTTATAAACTGCCAAGTGGCGCATTTATAATGGTCCAAGTGAAACATACCAAAGAGGCAGAAAAAAATATTAAATGTACATTTTTTTTGAAAAACTATACGGACTTTGACGGAAATATTTCGTATTTGCATAATGTTAATTAACATTAGATAATTGTAAACATTGATTATAACCATTGTCTTTTTATGCGGAACAACATGGTAGCGCTTTTTACAGTTTCACAGTCGAGAATGACAGGGTAACTTGAATTCCGTTCATTATAGTGAGAACTAGCGCTTAGTGTTAAAGGTGCCTTTATCCAGTTGGCATTATCAGCCCATAACTGCCAACTGAAAGCAGTTCATTGCTTAATTACAATACAGATTAGACACATATTTTATATACAGTGAAAGAATCACTCCAGAAGACATGACACACTTATGTTTGTGAAGTCATATTACTACTTGGTGACTGTTCAGTGTATGCCCTAATAACTAGGTAGATATATACTTTAGCCATTCACCAGAGAAGGCGATATGATTATTTAAAAAGGTGTATGGTTGACTGAAAAAAAGACAGTAGGACAGACGGGTTATTGTATACGGCTTGTTTCATTCACCTCTAGCATCTTACACGAACGCATACCTTGTATAAAGGTTTTAACATACGAAATGGGTATCCATTACATATGTGGCGAGCATAAATGTTTAAGATTAAAGGTAGGGAGGAGTTTCACGAGTTCCATATGAAATTAGATACTTTCTAGATTGTGTAGGTGTCATAGGAAACTATGCATGCATTCGGAAGAACACCATTTTTGACAGATTTAAAGTTTCCAAAGCTCCCACCACATGTTAAATTAGATATGTCCATTGCATACGTCAGGATACTCACATTTTTCTTCCACGCTAAAAATCGCTATCGGTTTTTTATGGCAAAGACTCAATCCCTAGCTGTAATGCCATCCGTAGATATTGAAATAAAACATCCGTCATAAACCCGAGAAGAATTATTTAATATGTCAAGTTAATTCTTTGTCATTAAACAAAGATCGTTATACTAATTCTAAATAAAGCATTATTTCTTGTTATAAGACATATTTGTGTTTTTATATATGTACCACATGGTCTATACAATGGAGGCATGGACTCTACGATATTTCCTCACAAAAACACCGCTTGTTTCCTTGATATAACTATTTAATTTGTAGTAAAACACACACACACAAAAAAGAAAAGAAAAAAACGAAAAAAACCCCCAAAAAACCGAAACAAACCAAAAACACAAAAACAAAAAACCGTATGAGATGTCTTTTTAAATATTTCGCAAGAACTCCGATTTTTGTATGTTGAAAATCGGTAGGTAATTCGTATCGGTACGCATATAATGAGTTGACGGATAACGGTCGTCAATACCGTCTTGATTTTAATAATAACACTTGAAACAAAACAAGTAAGGGGTTTTTAAATTCATTATTCGCCTTGAGAGCTGTTTCCTGAAAACATGACATATTTTTCACGTGGATATACTACAGCCCTTTAGCTTATGACAACTCGTCTCCATTTTAGTCTTAATAATACGATTCATTGTAAAGTGCAATCTGACACATGCGTTATATGTTTGTTGCAGTTGGTGCGCGCGCTGATGTAGAGTGCGGGACTGTGACGTACATGACATTTAACTCCGCCAATGTCCCAGTGTCCACTACTGCTCCCCGTGTCTGCTATGGCGAGTACATGTGCTGCGGGGATTCCCCCAATGAGTATTGCTGCAACAGTTTGTAAGTATTTTGAAGACTAATGGACCGAAAACACTATACATGTATTACTCTCGTCTGCACATGTAATTTCAGATGTAAGGGCACGTGGTCTTAACGTCAGTTATATTACAATTTAACCATGGCCGCGGTAGCCGAGTGGTTCAGGTGTCCCGACACTTTATCACTAGCCCTCCACTTCTGGGTTACGAGTTCGAAACTCACGTGGGGCAGTTGCCAGGTACTGACCGTAGGCCGGTGGTTTTTCCCAGGGTACTTCGGCTTTCCTCAACCTCAAAAATCAGGCACATCCTTAAATGACACTGGCTGTTAATAGGCCCTTAAACAACATGAACCAAACAATTAACCTAACCCTCAGGACGTGTAGCGCTAAAGGCAAACCTCTGATAGTAGACAGAAGTTTAACAGTTGGACGTTTCCTTTAGCAACTCTTCCCATCTTTTTGTTCTTGCGTTGGAATATCACATACACTGTATCTTGTATCTGACAATAACCCAAGAAATTAGGCGAAAATGGAATATAAATATTTTCACACTTCTTTATTGGCCAATAGTGTTACGTCACTGTCAATAGAAAGTAATATTAATCGGCCGTGCAAGGAAAAGTTGGTAAAAAAAGCTGATTAACCAGTTGTACAATATTTGATAATAATGGAGTTCAGCTCTTTATGGAACATGAGCAAGCTGCCATCATATAACTAGTTGCTTGTGGACGTGCATTTCCCAAGATTTGATATATATATATTATAAATAGAGGTTACACAAACCACGAGTTTATGACACAATAGAAAGACTATTCTGAGGATGAAATGACTTGTTTTGTGTCAACGTGTGTTTTTTTCACAAAAGAAGGTGTTATGTAAGGATACGACCTAAATGGAAATGACACTTGTTAATGTGCAAAACTGACCATTTCGGGAATGCATGAAAATAGTACATTTTATTACAAATCACACCAAATAATAGAAAAGATTATTAGTATTCATTTCAAAATCAATAAATTGATAAATATCCATGCATCATTTCAAGAATATGACAGAAACAACCGCGCTCGAGTAAAAGTGTTAAAATTTTGAATATGTTTGGTAAGTATTTGTTTCGTGCTACAGCGAAAAGAAAAGCCCTGCTTGCAAGTAATTAAATTGATCTTAGTTTGTTGCTATTATTGTTCATCATTTTTCATCAGTGTCACTGTTGCTTCTGTAGATTTTTATATAGTATGACGTCATCCGTTATGACGTATCGTTACTATGTATGACGTCAAGGTTTTGTCATATAATTCAATAAGTTGAAACTGGTGAGTTAACAGTGTATATTGATAACACATATGGATTGAATAGATTTTTTAAATTTTCATTGCGGCTATGAATACCAGTAGCTAGCTACATATTCCGTGGCGCGCGGTAGCGCGCCTCGGAGGATATTTAGCTAGCTACTGGTATTCATAGCCGCAATGAAAATTTAAAAAATCTATTCAATTCATATATTTACATAACCTTGATTTAAAAAATTTATATCGAGAAAACGAGAAATTTTATTAAAAAGAAAAATTTGTCATGTATACGACGAAACGCCAAATTATTAGAACAGCCGGGAGATCCCGCCTTTGCACCACGCCATTGTTTTAATGTCGTTCCGCATTTTCCGGTCTTTTTTGTTTAATTTTGTATAAAACAAAAAGAAAGAAGTATTAAAGTAAAAATAATATTAAATACAATCATTCAATATTTTGAACACTTATCTCGTACCAACGTTATCGATCCAAGGGAAGCTACTCTTCCTGTCTTACTGTCGATGGCGTATTAATATGACCCGATTAATCAGGTGATTTGCACGAGAGACAATGTTTTCATACGGTTTTCATAGTGTATTCATGGTCATATGTTTGTTGTTTTCACTTGGCATGTTCATATCAGCAAACCACATTAGGAATGTAAATATAATGTAGTAACAACATGTCTTGTACATCTCATTAGTATTGATGGTAATATTGTCCTCCGCCATCTTATGCTTGTCTATGTCATGATGATTACGAAAATGTTTGTACTGTTCCCTATATGCTTGTTTTGCATTTGGATGAAATAAAAACTATAAACTATTATCTCCAGACATCTTGAAGCAGCCTATAAATGCTAGCCAATCAAATCGCATAGAATCACATCAGTAGACAATAACCACTGTCACCTAAATTAATTTCTTTTGTTTATCCGTAGTTCACCCGCCGGAATCGCCGCCATCTTGATCGCCATTCTTTGCCTTATTGGGGCCATCATCGTCATCGTCCTTATCATATATACCATCTGCTGGAGACGACGAGGTAAGTGCTATCAATATCGTCAACGATATTTAGATAATTCTGTATTCGGCGCTGTACATATATATTAAGTTAGAGTGAAAATGCTGTCTGGATTCAGAGACAAATTGATTATATTTAAAGCCTAGTGAATCCAAATGTATTTCATTTCACACCCCAAAGTCTGTTTTATCTATAAGGAATCAGTTCAATACAAGTAACCGGTAAATAACTGAATAGATATGTTCCATTCAATGACATAATAGCGCGATAATACTGTAGCTTTGCAATTTGTGGATTGATGGTAAACATACAATGGCATATCATTTACTATTACTCATTAGTGCATACGTATTTTAGTTTATGTCCGTTTCCTAGTAGTAAATTAAATACAATATGGGCCATAACAAATACTCAAAACATTGGATATCATGTGTGTATATGGTGTAATTTACACAACATCAATGACTAATCATCAAACTCTTGCTAACTGCACTTCTAAGTATCTTTGTCGCAAAAAAAAACAACAACAAAAAACATCAACAACAAATGCATTTGGCATTTAAATCATTTCCCCAACTCGCTAAGGCCAGCATTACGAAAATTAAAGGTTTAATAACATTGAAAATTTACCCCATGGGCATTTCTATTCATAGTTTCAGAAATTGTAGAAGATCGCAGTTTGTGACGTTACATAATGTGCTGTATTTATAACACATTCCCGTATTCCAAAATATGATTTACATCGTATATTTCGTCATTGTCTCTTGTAAAACAGTAAAAATATGTTTTGATAGCAGTAAAATAATGTATTAGTATTAAAATAGTTTAACAGCCCGAACAACCGCACATTAATTTTCGTCAAGAGTTTTATATACCACCTTGCATTTTGAAAGCTGAAGAGTATGTAAAGACTATTTTCCCCTGAATTTCTGTTCATCTGAAGCATCAAAACACAGCGATCAATAAGTCGGGGCGGTTGTCTAGTTAGCAAAAAGGTTTTCTCACGATAACTTGCGTTCCGTTACAAAAACAACCCTCACCCATCCTTCATGAGATTTTTTGTTTTGCATTACGCTTCGTGTCTGAAGGTCAAACATCAATTCCGCTTTCCATTGATCAAATAATACTTTTACGCTTTATAGTTAAGTCTATCGAAAATTATGTATTGTTCATTTCCTTCTTTAAAAAGTGCTTGCTGGTACGATATGTCCATAGAATATTGAAATTTGATTCGGACACAACCTCTTATTGTATAATATTCTTCGTTTGCTCATAAATGCGAACTCTGTATTTGTGTTTTATCTATATATCCCGCCGATAATCATTAAATTCCTGTTTAAACCTTTACTACAATAGTCAGTATAATAGTATATAGTTTGTTTTTATACGTTTGATAGTGTCCATGTGTATAACACGAGGATTTACATTTGTTTCAGTAATTCAGGAGGAAGTCGTTGAAGTACAGGAAGAACACCCACCACCGATGGAGCCGCTTCCGGGAATGGAAACGATCGGGGCGCCGCCAAAGCATTTGCTTATGCCACCACAACCTATGATGGTGCCACCAATGCGACAGGAAGTGATCGTTCAGCCACCACCCCCGCCCCAGCCTATTCAAATAGTTCCAGTGATTGGGCCACCCCCTCCACCTCTCCCTCCAAAGATAGTATTCATGGAAGTGCCCGCACCTCCACCACAACCACGCCAGACCCTCTACGTAGAAGTACCCCCCTTACCAAGACCAGACACACCACCACCTCCTCTTGTCAAGCTTGCTCTTCCTCCAATTCCCAGACCAAGGACACCGCCAGCACCAGTTGTACATGTCGATGCACCAAAGATACCTCCAATTCCCGAAGCTCCTGCACCAATCGTGTACGTTGAACCGCCAGAGTTGCCCGAGATTCCTCGGCCTCCTACGCCCATTGTCCACGTCGCAGCCCCAAGGCTACCAAGAATTCCAACTCCCCCCGCCCCTGTAGTTATGATAGACCCCCCTGTACAGCCAAGACCAAGAACGCCTCCACCTCCAATCGTAATGATGAATCCACCACCTCCAGCACCGCCACCACCTCCTCCACAAGTAGTGTATGTTGATCCACCACGACCTCCTACACCACAGCGAGAAGTCGTCTATGTCGAGCCTCCACAACCGGAGCCACAATTAGTTTACGTCGAACAAGAAAAACCAAGATTAAGGCGAATCGAAGTAGAACCCGAACCTACTCGAATAATCGAAACAGTTCAGATGCCGGAAAACATTTACGCGCGCAGTCTCCGTCAATCTGCGTTCAGGTCTTATGAGGAGCCTACAAGAGCCAAGATAGTTGAACTGGATCGAAGCCCAACAATACAGCGCCGGACATTAGTACACGAAGATGACTATGGTTCCCCTCGACTGCGACGTTCTATGCGCGCAACAGTTGTCCGTGATGGCGATTATCGGCAATCACATCGCGCCACCGTGAGGGAAAAGGACGACGATGCATACGGCGGTGGAGAGGGATTTGTGTACCGTGGACTTGGTCGGAGCACAAGACGCGTGGGCGAACCGGACCCGGACGAATATTTCTTTAATTAAGGTTATCAAATATTGAAGGATTATCTGAGAATTAATTACTCTCATGTATGTGTCCATGGATCCAAAGTACTATGGAATCACTATATAAAAAGCTAATGGAACAGAATGATATTGCAGCGGGAGGCCGATAATCCATTCTACTTCCTCAATAAGATCGAATTGATCAGAAGCTGTGAGACAATCTATGGAGAGCCTGAATCGGCGTAAATGTGTTATCCAAAATTGTGGAATAACTAACCTCAAAGTAAGGCTCGCGGATAGTTAAGAATGGAAACTTTGTTCTTAACTTATACACTTCCGGTGCCAACTTTTCTTTTGTATCTAATACGACAAGCTACTTGGAGTGTAGCTTGTCCCCAACTTATTTTCATCCATTGACTTTTATAAAAGAAACATAAAAAAGAGAAAAAGAAAAAAGTTGATGGATAAGGGGTCATTATGTCAACTTTAGAACACGCAGCCCGGTCACGCGTTGAGGCAACGGGTTAACAAATGACACATCACTCATGTACAGTTTACATTGTCATATTTTACAACTAAGCTTTGTTGTAGAAGCAGACTTTCGTAATGTCATAAAATCAACGTTTCGGACACGCTTCATATTGCATATTACCATACATATTTCATTAAATGTGTTAATGCAAAAAAGTGCACATCAATATGCAATAAGTGCAATGTTAAACACAATAAAGTCATTGGAGGACGTGGCTTTAGTGCTGTATATGACTGCTGAGCCACTGAAACTGTTATTGCCAAAATATCTGCTGAAGAATTATACGGTATTCAGTATATTTGGTAGAATTGTACATGTATACACTTATCGTTCAAAACCTGTTTTTGTATAATTGGTTTAAAATATCACAAAATCAAATATTGTTCAATACAGATTTCATAATTTGAGAATAAATAAAGTACACAATCTCTATTGTCATTATGAATTCGACATTTAACGCCGTGTCTTGATTTTAGCAATGATTTAATAACAAAAAGAAATGAATTTACTTTTTTTCAATTCGATTTTAACTAGAGTAAGAGTAAATTGTTTTCTTAATGTATTCAAATTATTTCACTCTTAAATGAACGATGACAAGACAGATATGTAAATTCATTGCTACATTTGAAATGACCTCTTAATACATTTGCAGAAATAAAAAAAGCACCAAACATTTAAAAAAAACAACAACAATAAAACTAAAAACTGAAAACAATTGTCTTCTTCATTAATTTACATTTGGTGACCTTTGAGTTTACATACTTCAAGTCCTGCTGAGCGTAGATGACGTCAGCTTATACTTATATATAATATAGTATGTATATTGTATTGTATATTGTATTGTATATTCATAACTAAAACAGAACCCCTTTAATTGTATCATGTTCGTGTTCAAAACATGCATGTATCTACAATTGCAAGTGATTTTATGAAATTATAAATTATAATTGTAATAGTTGATAATGCATTTGTTGTTTCTTATTTATGTTCTATGTACGTAAAGATGTTTTTTTCTGACTTAAGAGCAAACACAAAAAAACAAGGATTTGAATGCAAGTCCTTAAAAATACATGGTACATAAGACCAGACGTTCCAGAAGAGTAAACATCCTATGCTTCCTCGACGACACCTGCCATACAAATCAAGGTCAAATCGGAGCGTTGCCAACAGATACATATGTATTGTGACAATATGTGATCAAAACGATAACAAAGATATGACGTTAACTGTTTGTTGAAATAATGGAATGAAAATAAACATCTCCAACATACTCCAAGCAGGGCCCAGTTGTTCAAAAGGTGATTAGCGTAATCACGTGATTAGTAAAAATTTCATGTCTCCTTTATTTTAAGTCCTATGTGTTAGCAATCTTCAAAATAAGCAGGTAGGAAGAGACTTACAAGTGTTATAGTTTCACAAAATATTGTCAAGTTAGTTTTACCAGAAAATATATCAGGATTTTAATATTGTTTTAAACTGTGATTAGCCTAATAATCTTTTGAACAACTGGGCCCAGGGCATATCAGTAATAGGGAACGCGAGGAAGCTGATATTCAGGTTCTTTGTATATTAGTCGATTTGAGATAATTGGTATCACCCAATCCATTCACAATGCAATTACTTTGTTAATTAAAGTACTGCGAGTATATCAATGAGAGGATGCTAATTTTATGGTTGTATGAATCTTATAAGATGATTTGTAATAAAATATGTCTTAACTATTAACTGGGAGCGAAACGTGTATTTTCATCGTCATTTAGAAAACGCTGCGCAAACTCTATTCGTCAAATCACTTGCGTAGAAATTCCCGTTATACAATTTGAATGGTTGAATTGAAAATCTGGGAGAGATCTTGCGAGAATGATGACGGAATGACATTTTGTTTCAGACTGACTTCTGACTTCTTCATGGAAGTACCTAGCACAAATATATGTCTATGCCTCAAAATGATAATCAAAATCATTTTTGCAACTTATAATGGTATTGTAATGCTAAGGCGCTGTTAATCATGAAATAATGTGTTCAGTCGAAGTATTCCGAGAAAGCGCTTCATCGTTTAATTCTGGGCGCAGAGGTTTCTCAATTCGGCCCAATGGACAACGGAACTCCGGCGATATATTAATTGAAATTGTAAAAACATCTACTTCCTCTCATCTAAACCTCTAAACTATTAAACACAAAAACACAGAGGAGACAGATATTATCCAAATAAGGGACAGCAGTCAGCATAATACATATGTACAAGCAGCGTAGTGTTGCACTAAAACAGTCTTCACAAGCTATGTGAGAATGGTGTATTCGTGTGCTGCCTTATATAAGGCCGTGAAGGATTTCGAAATGTAACACTGACTAAATGAAAACGTTTGTGAATTTTAAAAGAGAATTGTTTAGTTAGCATCAATTGTCGTTAATTTGCCTACGTTTATCTTGCCGTCAACCTTCATGTCATCTGCCACCCAAATTCTATTTATGTCGCGACTGTTCGCTAGCACCTGGTAACTATATATGCGATGCTAACATATTCTACACCGCTTAAACTTCTTAAACAACTTTTTTTAAACAACAAACATGCAAGTGTATTGCCAGATATAAACAGAAAAATTCAAAATGGCGTCGTCATGTTAACGGAAACGGCGTCACAGAGATGGTACTACTCTTTCAAAACTTGAAATAAAAAGAAAATTGGACGGTTTCCGTTGATTAAAACATATGTTTCACAAGTATGACGGAACATACCGATACCTTTCACTCGTGAAATATATATATTTATGGTGTCAAACCCGTGAAATACATGTATATTATGTACATTTGAATTTAACGTCAAATTCCTCTATATATCAAAATAACACCAATGAATAAAAGTAGCCTTAAATAATCAGAACAAAGTAACATATTCTTCGACAAACATGTTTTGTTCCAATTAAAGAGAAAAAAATAATTTGTTGGGCTCGGTAGCATAAGTGTTAAGTATGAAAATGCGATACTGTGTTTTGTACATGTATAATATATAGATTTTATTGTATTCAAAAGACCATATTATTCCTTGCTGTGGAGGAAGCATCGTTAATACATTATGTAAGATATACAAAAAATCCTGGTATCGAAAGTAATGGACATGTGTTCATAATGTTTGTTTGAACTCTTTCATGGCCCTTGATAAAATATTCCTTTGCAATAAACCTTACAGTTTGATCGATATTTTCTAAAGCTCAGCTTTGACAGGTGTTACTCTTTATTCGCATACCTGTGTTGTTCAGAACAGAAACATATTTTTAAAAGTAACTACATTTTTTATTGGCTGGTGTATTTACAGTACACACGATGACATTGTTAAAATCCCTTTAAAGGTGGATATATACTGTCAGTTATGTCGTTTAAATATCCATGTCTACCTCACACACCTGCCTGTTTATTTACATCCATTCATCCGCGACAGACTACATCGTGTAGCTGTGCGTAAGAGTTATAAATAACTGCTGCGAAAGGTCATTTGGGATTCAACATGGCGGCACTGGGTACGCTGTTATTATTCCTGTCAGGAACAGGTAAGTCATTTTACTTGGATTTACTTACAGTTATAAATCCTTTGTCGGTTGATTGTCCACCATGTTGTTTATACCCAACTTCGCTAGCCAAGGGTGTTCAATACGATACTCTCCTATTCACCCTTGGCGGATCTCACGACAAAACCGAAGTTCCCGCACTGCGCCACCTGCTGGATAATCACAGTTGCGTCCCTTTCATTTACGTAACGCCCGACCAATCAAAATGCTCGTACTATTGAACAATGAACTGAGAAAATGGCCGCGCCCTTTCAGCAACAAGAAATTGTGTGCAACAAATTTAAAATACAACAGCTTAGGTCGACACAGATACGAGCAATCAGTTCAGTTAATGAAGGGAAAGACGTTTTTGTCGGGACAAGAACTGGGAGCGGAAAATCGTTGGCTTATGAAAGTTATCCACTGTTAAACGAAGGGAAAATTGTGCTTGTGGTTGCGCCTCTTGTTAGTATCATGGACGAACAGTGTCGTCGTCTCAATGAACTAGGATTTAAGGCCACGTATATCGGCAAGAGCAACGGCGACAACGATGCTATTTTAGCTGGACATTTTGATTTCATATTTGGCAGCGCGGAACAGTTAGTGGAAGACACAACATGGCGAGCTATGCTAACAACTGAACCCTACCAAAGCAAACTTGGTCTTATAGTTGTAGATGAAGCACATACCGTAATAAAGTGGTAAGTTTAGAAACTATTAATATATGTAGCACTTCATAATTAGGTGTGAGGTTTCCTGAAAACTTATCAATTTATTATAATTGAAGCAGAGAATGAAATACAAATTATGTCTTATTTCAACTTCATCACAATAGTACATCGATTTGAAAAAGAAAAAAAGAAAAAAAAAATTAGTCTATTGGAATGTCTTGTTAATTGTCTATAAACAAACCATGCTAAATGTTAAATATTCTTTAAATTAAAGGGGCCAAGGTACAGACAAGGAAGGACCTTTTCGAGGTAGTTTCTCGAGGATTGGAGAATTAAGGTCCCTGTGCAACAAGGTTCAGATCCTTGCTCTGACTGCAACTGCAGGACCAACAGAAAGAAGAAGAATCATGAAGAGTCTATGCTTCAGATCAGAATCAGACATTGTTGTCGATTCTCCAGACAGACCGAACATAAAGATCACCACCATCTGTATCCCTAACAATGATGATCTTTCAAATGTGTTCAAATTCTTGATTGATGACTTTCAAAGAAAAACAATAGCGTTTCCCAGGCATGTGATCTTTTGTGAAAGCATAGCAAATGTTTCTAAGGTGTATTTAACTTTTCTTAAACATGTTGGACAGCTGCGTAATCATTTTGAAATGTACCATAGCAAAACAAATGATAAAATCAAGGAACAAATTAGAAAAGACATGTCAGAAAGTGGTAATATCAGAGTTCTGATTTGTACGAATTCGGCTGGTATGGGGGTGAATTTTCATGATGTGAACAACATTATCCACTATGGCTTGCCAAGAGAAATGGACACTTTTGTGCAGCAAATGGGTCGAGCTGGTCGCGATGGAGGATACAGCAATGAACTTGTTTTGTATAAGCTGCACAAAGGACATCTAGGTAGAGTGGAGGGTGAACTAGTAAAACTTGTAAAAGATGATGTCACATGCAGGCATAAAACACTGTGTGATTCATACGTGACTGCACATGCACCTATTACACCTAAACATAAATGTTGTGATGTTTGTGAGAAACAATGCGATTGTGGTGAGGAATGCTGCCCCGACATCCATAAAGTGTTCACAGTTCATGACGATATCGAGGATGAAGATGTTGAAATGGAGAGAGATGTGACAGATGAAGACAAGAAAATACTGAAACATAAACTTTCTGTGTTAAAGTATTCACTTGAATCGGATCTAAGCAACATTGTGATGAAATCAGAAATACTGCATGGAATAACTGACCAGGTCATTGAAGACGTTGTGTCAAGCTGTCATAAAATTTTTACAACATCTGACGTTTTGAAAATGTTTCCAGTTTGGTCGTTTGAAGTCGCTGTGGAGATTATGACAGTTATAAATACTGTAACTGGTGACACCGAGATGTACAATATGCTCTCGATGAGTGATGAAGTTTCAGATGATGATGCTGATTAGTGAGACTTTTGTCATAGTACTTGTTTTTATAATATGTACAAAGCATCAAGAAAATTCATTTGTTCTACTTTTTTTCTGTACACAGTCGGGAGTCATATTATGGCAAAATATAAATTGTATATTACTAGTCGTCACAGCATTTATTTCTAAATTGTTGAAAAAAGAACAAATTTTAATTATAATGAATTGCAAAACAACAGGACTTGCTCCCAACACTACATTTTATTATCGGTTAAATCGACAACAGAATTTATGTGTTGTTGCATTGGAAATGTATGGATACAAGTTTAGACAATGGTAGAAAGTTGGAAATTCTTACAAAAAAAAAAGTATTAATCTTGACAAAGTATGAATGTAAGTGAATGATTCATTACTTTATAATTCTACCTGTTGTTTTAATATAATTTTACTTTTAATTACAATTTCATGTAATTGGACCAGAAATAGACAATCATGCAACATGACTCAAGATTATATGTACAAACTATATGAGACTGAGTACAAAGTATTACCTGTAATTTGGATTATCTTATATATGGCCAGTATATATTTGTCTGCATTAAATATATTACATGAAGTATAGATGTCAACTTTTCGTTTTGTATTTTATGGAAAATTTCTTTAACAGAGATGAATAAACATTTTCATGATGACAGGTGTAACATTTCATCATAGAGACCACAGGAGAGATCAAACAGTACATGGATGTACTTTGAAATACAAAGTGTCAAAAGTCTTATACTTTGCTAATACTATGACATTCCTAAAATGGAATAGTGATGCCATCATGCATCTAATGCAATCCTTCAACAGAAAGGCGTTCTTTGGCACGTGTTACCCAAGTATGAAAGTCTTGGACCTTTACCCTTGAATAAATGTCCTTAAAGCCACGGAATGAGTGGAATTCACGTCCAGGAATGTTCTCCATAATACCTGCCTTAATTAATTTTTCAACTATAAGACTAACATCGCCAGCTTTTGAAACTACAGGTCTTTTTGTTCCAGACTTTTTTGCATGGCCTTGATTTGCTATATTTTGCTTTATAGCATCTTGTACTTGGACAGTGAGTGCAGCTTTTCTTGCACTTTCATAGGTTGCATTGGAACCCTGTGCTTGCACTTTTTTCTTGATTGCTTGCACTTGCAGTTCAACAAGGTTGTCATTTGGTATGTTATGTCCTATGCCACCATGTAAGTTGGATGTACAGTTCCATTTATATTCAAACGACATTCTTGGTGAAAGAATTCCATAGATATAGGCCAAAAACTTGAACAGCCAGAGTTGATATTTTGTATGCCTCCCAACATTAGATAGCAGTAGTTGGAATTTGGCTGTTTCTGTAATTCTGTCACCATCCCCCATTTTATAGGCATCCTCAATGTCCCGCAACAGCAATGCACACTTCATAAAGGAAGCTCTGTACAGGGCGATGTGATCAGGTGAATGACCATCCTGTCTGTCCACTCCAAATGTCCATTCATGTTCCCTGCTAAGATGTCTTTTCAAGAACCCAACTTTCTTGAAAATTTTGTTGCATTCCACGCACTCGTACCTGTTTCCTACATGATCGAACATGTCTTTTAGTGCATCATTTTGGACGTTCAGCTCTGAATACTGTGCATTAACCATTTCCAGGTCTGCAATTATGAATTAAAATTCACAATATAAATGTAGCTTTACAAATTGTACATTTTAAGAAATGATCCATCTCTCAGAAAAGTAAAATTGATTAATATTTGTTTTCCATGGTTAAGATATTTGATTTGTTTTTCAATAAATGAAAAACTTGCAAGATTTTTTTATAGCATTCTACACTATTTTTTTCAAATAACATTAAAACTTGAACAACTTGTAGAGAATATCTTCTCCAGATATCTTCATATTGCATTTGTATTAAATAATTTTCTTAAATTAATTAAAAATTAAAATTCAACTTTTTATAAGAAATGCACTCAACTGTTTTCTACTTTGATGTACTTGTACAAAATATCTTTTGATATCTGATACAAAAATTTGTATCGGGTATGGTCATCCACAATAGCAAACAATGGTTGTTTCCTGTTGGGTTCGGCTTCCATCTCACTTTGACCCAAAAGATGCATACAGGCTGCCACAATGTAAGAGTCAAGGACATCATCCATAAATGAAAAGTGAGCCCTAGAACATAAGTCACATTTAATTTCAAGTTATGAAAACATAAAGAGTTTCCAACTTGCACATTAACTAACTGAACATGATTTTCTACTTTACAATTTTACGGATAAATGTAGAGAAAGTTTATGATTGAAATATTATTGAAGTTGAAATTCACTTTTCTAACTTTTTTAAAATTCATTTTTATGATTACCTGTACTTGTCAATGACACTTTCTGCACCTTGGACATCAATACGGTTGATGACATTCCTCAGGTTTGCTAGGGTTCCTTGATCAGTTGCTGATGACTTGTTGTAAAAGATCTGGTAGATCAACTGAAATACAATAAAAATGAAAAAAAGTTAAAAGAAGAACGCTTTTCATACAGATTTCTATTATAAACCAAAGAAAAAGTCTATTACCATTAACCTTACAACTTTATCAAGCATTTATTTAAAGAATTAATGATGATATTAAAAGAAAGTATTACTAAATACATTTGTATCACAAGAAAAATACAACATTTTATATTTTGCAGAACACTTTTACTATTGAGTTAATGTTGAACTAAGAAACAAAAAAGAAAAGATTGATTTCTTGACATAATTAATGAAAACCAGATTATGACTGTTTATATATCAATATTAGGGAAGCAGTGTTAGTACGGAACAGGACATGCAAGACTCAACACTGGTTTTGTTGTATAGACCCAAAAATTAACACCATGAACTTGCATGCAGTAAAAAATAAAACTTAATGCAAACACAGATTGTTAAAGTCAATAAAGAGATCAACATCACAAGGGTGTTCATTTAATCCCTGGAAAAATTATGGAGAGATCTTCTCTAAAGGTGAATTGTAACCCTATTTATTATGATATCATTTTCATACAAGATTCATTTGGTAAGTTTTCAGCATTTGTTTACAAAATAAGAGATATTTAGAATTTCATCAAGACATTTTTCTGAAAAAGGGTAATTGAGACAGAGAAAGGCTTCCTGTATGTTGTTCAGTGAGGTAGCAACCAGCTACTACAGAGAACATATCCTCCCTAAAGTGACGCTGGCTATTCCCAGGGTGACCAACTTGGCAAACTAACAAATAATTTGTATGGATTTTTTTTAATGTTTCCATTTTTATTTTGTTTGATTAGGATTCATTATAACTGCTGATTTACCCGATACATCTGTGACATGTTCTCAATCGGGAAGATTCAAACACCCAGGTATGTGAATCAAAACAGTTTCTAAAAAGTATGCAAGAAAATTGAACTTATTTCAAAATTATATGGCATTCTGAATTCTAATCTACATCTACCTAATAACTTGAAAATTGTAAAACATGCCTTGTAACTTGAACAATGAACTGGTTTGACTTCAACAGGATTACCAAAAGGAGATTCATCATTCTATGAAGTCCCTCAGGCCTATGCACAACTCCTGCAAGTTTCTCAAAATCACTTGGACTGTTCAACATTGCTAACTGAGCCCAGTATGCACGCTCATTTGTTAGCACATCACCACCAAACACTTTCTTTTTTATGACAGAAGATTCAGCATCGTGTGGGATATATCTGTTATGGATATGCTCTAAAATACTGATCATGTCTTCTGTTTTGTTCTCACTTTTATCTAACAAGTCTAATATGACAAAATTAGATTTCTGGGAAGATTCCTTCATAAATGGGTGTTGAAGATACTTTGGCACACAGCATTCATATCTCTTCAGATGATTTACATGCTTAACCAGAACCCTCATGATATGAAATATAAATCTCTCCTCCAATGACTGACATTCTTCCAAACTTGGAATAAACTTGGAGTTTTCTAGGAGACTGATGTCAGCTGGTGCAATGTCGGAAAGATCAGGATTAGAAATGCGTTTTTCAACACCAACCAGTAAAAACCAGTGCCAGCTCTGCCGACGTTTTTCTTTGGTCATTTTTGACACACTTCTGGTAATATCTATGTTATCCCCTATTATATCACTAGACTTGCTCCTACCAGATGCCTTCTCAACTGCAAGCTGTGCCTCTTGTGTCTCCCTTGTGTCAGTCTGCTTCTCTACAGCATGATGAGCAGGTTCTAAATCAAAAGACAGCATATTAAACATTAATGCATGAATGTATTATATCAGTTAAGTTAAAAAAACATAAAATATAAGAAAATTATTAGTGACAATGTCAAACAAAAACAATATTTATTATAGATAAGGATGTTATAAAATACAAAACTCTGTTTTTATAGTTTTACAAGGAACGTTTTAACTTTTTAAAGCATTAATTTACTAATTGAATTTGCCCTAGAATTGATAAAAAGTGTATACATTAATTATATGTAAATAATTAGGCCAGTCTGATTAAATCTGATATAAGAAATGAGATACTGGAAGTAATATAAATTGCTTGTATCCTATAAAATTGAGAATCTGAGAAAATATCAAATGAAATATTAGAAATACACATATTCATTGTACTAGAATACTTATGTATATCTAGTTGAAATTTTTTTTAAAAATCATGCCATTCCTGTGATTCACAACTCCAATTTTAATACATACCATTGCACTCTAACTCAATTTTCTCCTTGATTAACAAGTCTTCAATTTGTTTACTTTGGTGATCCTGTAGCTTTGACTTCATTTTTGACATTGCTGATGTGGATACACACACACCTAGTCTGTTCAGCACTGCAATACACTGAAAGTAAACAAAAATAGACAAAGTCACAAATGATGAAAAAAAATTAGAGGTATTTTCTTTTCATTTGTATTATTTAGTTCTAAAGAACTAACTTGATATATATAGAGGCACTACATTGATTAAAATATGAAAATATTTTCAAAATACTTAATTTGAAAGTGTCATGTCATGTCATGTAAGTGCATCAGTATAATTATATTGCATAGTAGTGTGAAATGACAACCTTTATATAGCATTTACAATCCACTAACCTCATCAGTGGCACCACAATGGTCCAGTACCTGTCCGATCACATGATGGAAGGCTGTCATGTGTGTATTATGGAATTTCAGAATAAGAGCGGACACTACTGCTTCTCCAATTGATGAGTTCTTTACCAGGGTTGATATAAGGTTATGAAAAAATGGTGCCCATATCTTTACTTCAGTGATGATGTTTTCAAAGGAAAATGATGTCAGATTCTTGTGGTCTATTCTTCTAAATAATGACAGATTTAATGTTGAAGTTAATTTAGAAATTTCTTTCTGAATGTCTCTCAAAACACATTTTCTGATTGGTTGTTGGAGGGCTGAATACACACACTTGGCTGCTCCTGGTTTACCATACATGATACTTTTAACCATTGCGATGGAACCCTTTTCCCTCAATACTTTTGACCTGACCTTGTCCTTGATTCTGTACAACACCTGAAAATAATAAGGCATTTGCTTAGTTAGATAAAGCATTGGGAAAGGAGAAAACTTAATTGAAGGTCCCTTCAATTATATTATTCCTGTAGTGTACTATACGATATTCATAAAAAAAATATCTCGTTACCTGCAATTTACATTATGAAGGACATAGTTCAATTTAGTTGTCACCGGTACTCGGATTATGATTCTGAGTAACATATGATATCAGTTAAAAATCACTACACTATAAATTAAGTATTCAGATACATTCTAAAACCTTATAAAAAAATCGGGGTTATTGATGTACAGTCCCTACTCAGAATCCCAAACTAAGCCTCTGTAACGTACCGAAAAAGTAAAATCTTAAAATGTCTATTTCTATTGTAATTATTTAATACATACCTTGATCTTTGATGGTGTAAACAGTTTAACTTTCACACCGGTTATAGCTGGCTTTGACGTTTTAGGTGTCGAAGCAGGCGCTGTTTGTACAGCATGCGTAGAACGTGAAGGTGTAGTCCACAGAGCCTTTTTTGATTTCCTTGGTGTTGGAGTGTGCTGCAGAGGCTTAGTTCGCTTTAAACTTTTAGGTGTTTGTGTTTGTGGCATATTTGTCAGATATTTGTCTCTGAGTTCTGAAACAAGTTTCTGTTTTTCATTCTTCAGCGTTTCCAATTTTGTTACGAGATCGAAGTCGATTTTTGACAATTTGTTTAATTTTGTAAAACAGAATCCACATACATATTTACTTTTACCATCGGTTTGGAGAGCAACATACCCTATCACTTGACTAAGCTGGTCGAAAACATTAAATGTAGGGCCAAATATAATTCTTCTCGACTTCGCTGGCAGCTGATTGTGACACACACGACATGTCTCCGTGGGCGCCGCCATCTTTGTTGTGTACATTTACAACGCGCGTTTTAATTGGTCGGTTAAATCTAACCGCATCCAATCAAAATGTAGCAGCGGGAACTTCGGTTTTGTCGTGAGATCCGCCAAGGGTGAATAGGAGAGTATCGTATTGAACACCCTTGGCTAGCGAAGTTGGTTTATACCGTGATGGACGTTAGGTGACGTCATTGATAGCCTTGTAATTGGGTTGAAATGTTCACCTGTTCGTTAAATTGTAAACAGTTTGGTGTGTAGCATATATGCAGTTTATAGAATACGGTATTGACAACTATACGTACAGTATATAAGTCACCCTTATCAGTCCTTTGGAACAGATACACATTTGTGCCAGCATATTGTTTTATCATTCTCTACGTATACAACAGCTGGCCCACCAAGGTATTTTTCTCTTGTCAGTATCCCGTACACTGAAAATTCTGTTGTTGATAGACGATACGCTTAGATAGTCGAGCTTCAATTAAAATCGACTTATTAGCTATTACAAACGTCTACAATGACTGAATGTATTGTACGCTAATTACCGCCTTTATGTATTGTACAGGTAGGCGTTTAGTTTTAGTTTTCATTGCAATAAGTACTTTGGTTGTACGGGTGGGACACTTCTTCGGCATTGCAATCAATGTTATATGAATACTTCACGAAAGGTATTGAGTCTAGTACACGGAGGGTATTTTTATATAAAAAAAGTGGATACCTAGTGAAAAAACGTGCCTTATTAAAGACTTTTAATGAAGAAAAACTGCAATGATACAAACGAAATATATCATCCATTGAATGAAAAAACGATATTAATAGACAATAGAAAGTACCCGGATGCAATGAATTATATTGCAAAATACAAAGAACTCATAAGGCATTAAGACGTCACGATTTTCTTCAAAAGAATATATATTAAAGTTATTTATCTGTTAATGTTCGCGAGGGTTTAATTTTGCTAAATTCGCGGTCATTAGCGCGAAAAAAAGAAAGAAATGAAAACAGCGAATATTTCTGTATGTACACAAACATGTAAATAGGTGTTTAATACTTCATACTGTTTACAAAACCATGTTACGCGAACTTTAATTCCCCGAACTAGTTTTGACTAGCTATTTATGTCGGTCAACCGTAAAAAAATGTCCTCTGCAATTTAAACGGTATACAGTACTTCATCGAACATCTAAATTGTTACGATATTGATGAATTGTGTGGATCAATAATGTACTCTCAGACCTAAAATTTATTATTGACTGAGGCCTTTTTCCTGATTTTCCTGATGAATGATCATATTGTTGACCCCTGGTTTCACTAACGAGTACTACAATGACGAAACAGCTCTATGCTGCAGTTTTATATTCAATATTGTGCATATTTGTTACCTTTAATACAAATCTAATGTAAGGACTCCATATGTTACAGGTACTAAATACAAGCTGTTCATGATCTTTTCTAGGATAATATTTCATTACATCTTAATATCCTTTGTATTCATGGCGATCATAGATTGACAGCAATACTAGTAAATGTGTTAAACTCTTAATTTGTATTCTTTAATTCAAATAATGTGCAGATCATAACAACAACAATGCAATGTGTCAATTATTTATCACCGTAGCCGACAATATTTTGACGGCCTCCCACTTGATCTAACTTTTCCTACCGTACTCTTATAAAAAAAAACCCGGTGAAATAACATTTTAGGGACATCCGATGTTTTCCACACACACAAATACATGTATTATTTATATGGGGGAAAACGTTTAAACATCACACCTTAGTGTATCATTTGTTAAATTTGATAAGAACAAAAGGTGTTTAGCCAGGTATCCATATGGTACCTAACAGGATGCCGATACACGATACGAGGGCTGATTGATATGTTGTGAGCCTCGAATCGAAGGATTATTTCTCAACATAATCCCCTTCACTATCCATACACTTTTGTCAGCGGTGTTAAAGGACCTCAATGCCACTTTTATAGAACTCCTTTTCTTAGTCAGAGAATAGTAGGACTTAAAAAGAACATCCTTGAGTACCTCCTTCAATACAAGGCTCACAACATATCAATCTTCCCTCGTATAAAGAACAAAACTAAAGTGGTATCAATGGTTTATTGCCTAATGAAATTTAATTTTAAGAAAAACTTTTAAATTGTAACCAGTTATTGGATATAAAGCATGGTTCATGAAAAATGCTTAAATGGTTTAGATTAACTCATTAGATATACTTGCATTTTCTTGAAGATTTTAGTCTCATGTCACATTTTTCTCACTTCCTTGATGTTAAAGATTTCGTGTGTTTGTTTTGTTTGTTTGTTGTTTAGTTTACGGGTTATAAAATCTTTGGACCATCTAGTGGAGCGTATGTAAAACAGATACTAAGGACAGAAAACAAATACAGACAGAGAAGGAAAGAAAGATTGAGAATGAGAATGACAGAAGGGAAATGAAAAAAAAAACAAACAAAAACAGAAAAAAACAAAAAAACAAATCCCAAATGTTTAAATGAGGACAGAAGATACATTAATGATCTCTTAAATGTCTCTGAAGTAGGTGTCAGCAACTGTATTATCCTAAACATTGCTTTATATACAATAAATACATAATATCTGTCAATAATATGCTAAATTGGTGTTTCATTTTCAGGAGTAGCCTTGGCCGTGGATTGTTACTCTACCTACTCCTACTACAATGATCAGTACAACAGACTATACTACTCCAGCGACTCATTCTACTGCAGCATCGGGTGCTGCGGAGGAACAGTTGACGCCTACTGTTGTACAGACAGCTACGTGGATTACTACAACTACGTGGATTATGTGTGAGTACAAACCGGAACCGGAAATAGACCATAACCGATGTATATGTAAATCATTAATTCACTCCTTGTTGTGTTTAAAGATGCGTTTATGTCACGGAAAATAAAGGGTTTATGTATATTTATAAACAACTTAATGATATCATGGTTAACGTTTGCAGGGCACTTTATATTACCTTTAACAGGGAATTTACAATACACAATAAACAGGTAGTCGTGTATGCTTATTACACTTGAGACATATTAATGATCCCTGATATGTACTTTAGTCTCGCAAGTTGCTGTGTAACACTAGAACTATAAGCACTTTCGTTGTATGACATCATGGTAATGTGTAGCCGATGTACGTGTGTGTGACTGTATTCGTTTTCAATTCATTTGAACAAATATGAAACAAGTCACGGAAATTGTGCTATGCAAGCATTGGCAAGTTTCATGAGATCTAACGTAAATTGAAAAGAAATTTGATATTTTGTATACATCACGAAGTTCACAAAGATCAAATTTTGACAGGTTTTAAAGGCAAAATATTGATGTCAAATGCAATCGAATGCACTCAATTTGTTGCGCCATTTGCAATTTGTGACGTAACATGATTGTCCTCATAATGATGTATAATCTATTTCTGATTGCGGAGCTAATAATGAACGCCCCAGGATATCTTTTGCGCGTGGTACATGCAAAAGTATCATACGAAGAAATTCATTGAATGAAGAGTTGATTTTGTGATGAAAGTGAATAAGATGATATTGTTTAACAGTACAAATACTGTATTTTATATTACTTCAGGTCCAACACTACAGGAGGAGTCATTGCCGGAATAGTAATAGGCTGTCTCGTTGGAGTGGGTCTGTTTATAGCATTTATCGTACTCATCTGTGTGTACTGTGTGAACTCCAGCCGACAGTCTGTTCCCGGGCAAGTCATAACGACGACACCGGGGACAGGGGCTCCGATTACCTATGTCAATACACGTAAGTAACGAGCGAAAAACGTACTTACTATTAAAGGTTCTTATATATTGATAATCAAACAAAACATAGCATCGTAACTTATCACCTATGCTGACTTTGGACCGAGTGGCCAGTTTGGAGGTGTCTTTATGTCTTTATGCTTCGTTCAGTTCATAGTATTGTCAGTTAATATTACTTTAAATATCGAGGTTCTAATCTTGTAAAGAGTGCATATTGTTTGAAATTATTTTAAAAATTTATTCAGTTATAAATTCATCTCCTCGAGATCAGTGTCGACCTTCCTTTTGTGTGGCGAGGCTGTGGTAATTTAATCCTCATGTGTTTGGTACATTTCTCTCTGTTTGACTGTTTCTTGAAGTTGCAATATGGTTATCATGTGTATGGAACTGTTAAATATTTCCTGTGTGATATCAATATAAAATGTTTCATCAGTATTCGTTAATAAAGTGGCATAATTGTTTAATTCCTCTCCAAACTTACTCTGGTCTCTGGGATTAAATTTCAAGCTCGTGGTATGGATCAGTTTTCATACTCTAAGTAGAACAGGATACAATTATGTATAATTATAATGAGGTTTTCGAAAAGATTTTTTTTATCGCAAATCAACTTCAGGTGGAGTGACATATATTGAGGTAAGAGCATCAGGTGCATGGGTGGCCCGTGTCTGCATCAGGAACATTATCAGGTTACCAGAAGTGTCGAACTGATCAGAATTGTTTTAAATTCTGATTCGCAATAGTACCTTCGTCTAAGGTTAATTATCGTAAAATATAATTAAAGGAACTGAAGAACATACTTTCTCATTACAGGAAACTGCTTCATTAAACAATCAATCAAATTTACTGCAGATATCTAATGTTGTCATATGATATACTTCAAACAAAATTAATTGCTGAGGATGAAAGATTCCAGCTTTAAACGACAAATTCCTATCAACAGCTAAGGCTGCTGTATGTCCGGAACATTTGCCGATTTTTAGTGCTAGCTCACTGAAGCATACTGCCGAAAACACCCAGCAGGACACTTCACCCGATCACATTATACTGACAACTGGCAAACCAGTAGTTCCACTCCCAAAATTCTGAGCGCTAGTAGATGTTTAAGATCTGAATTATTACGAAATTATAATCTACACTCAAACAGATACATTTTGAAATCTTTGAAACGCGATGCATACACTATGTAGCTGGTTCATGAACTAAACAACATCATTTATCTTTTATTCTTGTATATATATTGCGCTGGAATCGCAGTTTCATCGTTATAAACCAGGGGTTGTAAAAAAACCAACAAAAAACAAAAAATTAAAACAAAATCAGTACACCTACAAATCGAAAAAAGCTCCTGGTGATAATAGAAGTAATCTGGACTGTCAGCCATTTTAAGTTTTATTCCGGGTTTGCTTATCTGGGGAGCAGTCGGCCTCAGATACTGTTGACTAAGAGAAACATCACTAGTACTGGAAGTCAAAGAAATTACAAAATTAAAATCAAAGGGCCTGTTTCCAGTAATGTTAATTCTCCATAGGAGCCTGCCCTCGTATAATTTCTTATCTAGCTCAACTACAGTTTTTTTCTTTTCCGAAGAATAATTTTACACTTTTCCGACACTCAGATTTCATAATGTCAGTGAAAATGTATTTTTATAAAGTTGTCATTTTGAGCATCAAAGACATAAGGTCGTAAATAAAAGAAGGTTATCTCGAAATTGTAATTCGCAACATTGTATAAATTTCTTTTGATAAATATTTCCAAAACATCGTGTTTATTCATAAAACATAAAACAAAAATTTTCTCGGATGAAAATGCACTTGCAGAGACACAATTATGAAGAAAAATGCCATAAAATTGCAATTTTCTCCCGTTATATAGTTTTGGATGCAAATTTCCATCACAAAATCGGATAGAGCTTTACTTGTTTCATATGTGTACCAAAAATCAGCTAATTCCATGTGGTGGAACGTTCTCATATCGCCGCCTGAATGTGGTTGTAAATTGAAAGAAAAGGGGAAATGAGTAACAACCTTGTCTGAAACCCTATTATATAGCTTATTATATACAAAATTTTATATTGAATATCAGAGCGGATATTTTCATGACAGTTTTATGATATCTAACGACTAAATAAACAGTATCGATATAAAGATTTACACTGAAGACACCATGATACATGAATACTGTTCTATCTCAAGTTGTCCTCTTTTGAATTTTATGATCGTGTGGCCTTGTACATTTATCCGTATCTTCTTGTCTTTGTCTATACGTTTACGGAATCATTGACTCGACGCTAGCTATTCTTGTCTCACTTTCCTTGTTTTATTGTCCCATCTCCAAAGCGTTGTGGCTCTGTCAGGGTTGGGACCCTGACTTGTCTCACTTTCTTTGTGCCTGCCGACCACGCCACATCGAATAGATAGAGTATCCATATGAAATACTTTATACTAGTACTGTTACTTGTCTTGTCAGTGATGCCTTGGACTAGAATTGTGGAATTCCAGAAGAGAAGAATGAATATTGTAGGCGTCGAATACGCCTCGAAATCGTTCTGGCTATCGTAATAATGAATGAGGTCAATTCCATCTTCCTGGCTTCATCTGTGTTTATTATCTTTGACATCAACTACATACAAGTATAGTACAGGTGTATTGACTCAGTGATAGTTCTACGTAGATAGATTGACTGTAACGAAAAGAAACAGTACTTATTAGACTAATTAACTAAGTAACAATTACAATTATGCCTTATCATCTATAACACATGACGAGTTTGATCTGTAGATGAGATCGAGACAACTCGCCCTCTACTATTCAGTATACAATACACATGACTTGACAAGACTAGGACGTTTCGGCCCAGAATGAATTTAACCGAACCTGATAAATATAGCAAAATACAATACTATTACGATACTATTACTCTTACACATTTATAGCGAGTTAAACAGCAATGAAACAGCAATGTATCAATCATATCATAGCATACAAATACAGCAGAAATCAAGTGATAGACTAGAATCCACGAGGGACTTGTCGTCTGTCCACGGTTCACTGACATATTTATATATTGGCCGAATTATCCAAAATGACATTATAACATGATGACATGGATTCCTAAACAAGCATAAATCATATTCAAATCATTCAACAGTAATTAGTTACCGTATCGTATCCTACGATAGTCCGAACGAATCTTCTCATACTCAAAACATGTGCTGCGCTTGGATAACGCTATCCCATAATATTCGTCTATACTAAAACCGGAAACCGGATAACCGTATTTTCCGGAATCTTAACAAAATTACCACAAACGAAACTAAACAATAAATTCAACATAAAACTAACATTTAGGCCGTAACATACCGGCCCCTTAATCGAGGCTTCAACCGAGATTATCAATTCGCAAAAACGGCCTAATAACCATCAAACACATCAATTAAATCATTATGCTTAATCACAAAATAATTACAATTACAAAAGTACATCTGATATTCTAGTTCGAATTGTCCTTTCACTCAAGCGTTCACCGTATCCATTACTCAATGTCTGACTCGAGCAAGAGCACGAGTTTGGTCACTGGACGCGTTAACACATTGGAAGGGGTCTTAACCTTCACGAATCGCACAATGTCATGTTTGTCTTTCACAACTTCCTGAATCCTACCGGTTATCCACGCATACCTAGGTGTACTATCAGCGATCAGCACAAGATCTCCAGTCTGCATATTACGTCGTTTCTTCATCCATTTCTGGCGTCCTTGCAAAAGCGGTAAGTATTCCTTGGTCCACCTATTCCAGAAAATATCTGAAAGGTACTGTATCTGTCTCCACCTTCTTCTGGCATAGTTATCCGTGGCGACGAATGTTCCAGGTGGGAAATACTCTCCAGGCTGAAGCAATAGCAGATGGTTTGGGGTCAAAACCCGTAGGTCAGTTACGTTATCCGATGCTTCAGTTAACGGGCGTCCATTTAAGATAGCCTCTACCTCACAAAAGAGTGTCTGAAGTCCTTCGTCATCCAGTTTCGCATTCTGCTCATGCATAACAGAGTACAACACCTGTCTCACAGACCTAATGAGTCTTTCCCAGACTCCGCCGAAGTGAGAACCGGAGGGAGGATTGAATTCCCACTGAATGCTACTCTGCAACATGTTATCACGAATTTTGTCTGTGTTCCATTTCTGAATATTTTCCTTCATTTCTCGTTGAGCACCGACAAGGTTGGTTCCGTTATCCGATCTAATAAATACAGGTTTTCCTCTGCGAGCGATAAATCGTCGAATGGAGTTGATGCAAGAATCTGTATCGAGCGACGCAGCAACTTCTAAATGGACCGCACGAGTCACAAGACAGGTAAACAATACCCCATATCGCTTTACCACACTCCTTCCGCGTTTCAGTTCAAAGGGTCCGAAGAAGTCCATCCCAGTTCTGCTGAAAGGAGGCTGATCAGCTGCGAGTCGCTCTGCGGGTAAGTTTGCCATCTTTTGCTCAACGCATGGAGCTCTGTATTTCCTACAAGTCACACATTTGGAAAGAATAGATTTCACCAGAGTGCGAGCACCAACAATCCAATATTTTTCTCGAATGAATGCAAGAACAGTGTTCTTTCCTAAGTGACCACATGATCTGTGGGCATCATCCACAACGAGTCTCGATACGACAGATTCCCTAGGCAACACCACGGGGTGTTTTGCATCATACGAAATTTCAGCTCTTTCAAGACGACCTCCTACGCGAATGACACCATCTTTAACAAAGGGGTCCATCTTGAATAATTTCGAAGACTTCTTGAGTTTTCGCGACTGAACACCATTGTCCTGGTGAAGGATCTTGCTTTCGGCTGCGAAGTACTTTCGTTGCTCATACTTAATCAACGCGGCTTCAGCTCGTTCCAGAATATCCACAGACAGACACGCTGTACGAAGGTTTTTCTGTCCTTTGAGAAGTCTATCCTGTCTCTCTTTCGACAATGCTAACTTTATTTTCTGGTCGCGTTTCACAGGATCAGATTCTGAACTGCTGATGTCCTGTTTTATCTGCCGGCTCCTCTCAACAGCTCCCTGCAGGTTGTCCATAGCTCTCATAAGCCATCCAGTAGCTCTCCTAAGCTTATTAAAGTTGGAGTAATAGTCGAAAAGATTTTCGACACCACTGTTTGTGTCTAAAACAACTGATGTAGCGCACGCAGTCGTCCTTATTTCAGGATCATTCTCTTTATCCGTGATCTTAACATCCTTTTCCACAACGGGCCATTCACGTTCGGATTTCCAGAGGAACATTGGTCCACGAGTCCACGAGTCAGGCAACTTCGAAATGCTCGTTCCTCTTGATGCAACATCAGCTGGATTCTCCTTAGTGTTGATGTAATACCAGTCATCTTCCGACGTAGCTTCGTGGATAAGAGCAATGCGGTTAGCTACGAACGTGTGGAAGCGTAAATTCTTGTTTGCGATATACCTTAAGACTGAAGTGCTGTCAGTCCAAAAGAAGAATCGATCTATGTTGTAATTCAGCTGTTCTGTCACCATCCTGCCCAACTTCACTAGAGAAGAGGCAGCTGTAAGTTCCATCCGGGGTATAGTCACTGCCTTCAGTGGTGCGACTCTCGCCTTCCCGAACAAGAACGAGCAGTGGATCTTTCCGGTGACATCAACGAGTCGAAGATAGAATACCATTCCATATCCAATGTCACTTGCATCTGCGAAACCATGAAGTTGACAGGAGGTTACCTTGCCGAGGTTTTTCCCTTTGTAACACCGATCAATGGTAACATGCTCTAGTTCAGGTAGCTGAAGCAGCCAATCGGTCCAGTCCTTCAGATCTTTTCCTGTGATCTCCTCATCCCATCCCTTACCATCCCTACAAAGTCTTTGCAGAATTGACTTGGCCTTAAGAACAAACGGGGATGCAATTCCTAAAGGATCGTACACTGAGCTGGTTACTGATAGAATACCTCTTCTAGTAACGGGCTTGTCTTTCATCTGAATTTGGAATCCAAGGGAGTCATTCTCCATGAACCAATAAACTCCGAGAGCTCTTTCGATAGGTGGCTTACTATCCAGACTCCACAACTTGACGTCTAGGGCACGATCACCCTCTGGAATAGATTCCACAACCTCATCACTGTTACTCGTCCATTTGGTAAGTCGGAATCCTCCGGATTTACACATTTGAGTCACATCATGTATAAGACTAATCGCCTTCTTCTCTGTAGCAACGGAGGTCAGACAGTCATCGACATACATATTTCTTTTCAGTGCGTCCTGAACTTCTTGGGGAAACCGTTCTTGACTGTCCTTTGCAGTTTTCTGAAGAGCAAAGTTGCAAACACTGGGAGATGATGAGGCTCCAAACAGGTGAACCGTCATCCTGTAGCTCCTTGGCTCATTCGCAGTATTCCCGTTGGGCCACCAGTAAAATCGCAGATAGTCTCTTTCATTTACTGGGACCTTCACCTGATAGAACATCGCTTCAATGTCTCCAATGACAGCCACTGGTTCCTCCCGGAATCGCATCAACACACCAAGAAGATTGTTTGTAAGGTCAGGTCCCTGGAGTAAGTTGTCGTTAAGGGAGACACCTTGATATCGAGCAGAGCAATCAAACACCACTCGAATCTTGTTCTTTTTCTTGTGGTATACACCATGATGAGGAATGTACCAGACCTTTCCTTTGTCAAATCCCACAGGTGCTGGTTCCGCATGACCTTTTACCAACAGTTTTTCCATGAAGGCAGTGTAATCTTCTTTGAACTTGGGATCTGCCTTGAACCTGTTCTCAATGCTGCGTAATCTCCGTTTAGCCATTACCGAGTTATCAGGCAAAATAGTGACCTTGTTACGAAAAGGCAACGAAACGCAGTAATGTTCTCCATTCTTATAAATAGAGTTTTCAGCCATATCCAAAAATTGTTTGTCCTCCCTCGAGTCTTCTTTTCTATCGTCAATAAGACGCTCAGGGAAATCGAGGTTCATAGATCTCTTAACCATGTCTTCGATGTCTTCTCCTGAATCCTGAATGTGAACTCTGTTGACTTGTATAGTACCGCTTTCTCGAAGAACATTCCAGACCACCCATCCAAGCTTAGTTCTTGTAGCATGTGGTGATCCACTAGGGCCTGCAAGTATCTCAATAGGCGAGTAGGCATCTGGTACGTTGCTGCCAATCATCAAACCTATCTCACAGTTAGGCTCAGCTAGTGAAACCTTTGCTAAGTGTTCCCACCTTGACACCTCTGCTTGTGTTGGGATGTGCTTCTTAGACACGGGCATTTTCTCCTTCGTGAACACTCGCGGAAGATCAATAGCATTTTCCGAGTCAATGTCACTTACTTGCAGTCCACTGATGGAAAATGTGTTCATGATAAATGGCTCACCCATTGTACTCAGTGTAAGCTGTGTCTTCTTACCTCTAGCTCCAAGCTGTTTCATAACTGTCTCGGTGCAAAACGAAGCGCTACTACCTGTATCCAAGAATGCGTATGTCTCTATACTATGAGGTTTATCACGCAAGCGAATTCTAACTGGGACTATCGCCATGGCACAAGACACATCCCCCTTTTGATCTTCTTTTGCGATAGCATAACCAGTACTGGCATTCGATACACTAACAACTGACGAGCTTTCTTCGTTGTGTAAGATAGATGGATGACTTTTTTTGCATATGCCGCACTTGGAACGATTACGGCATCTCTTCGACATGTGGCCTTTCTTGAGACAGCCAAAGCATAATCCCTTTTCTTTAATGAAGTTGACTCTTTCGTTCATAGGTTTGGTAGTTATCTTTTTGCAAGTATCCAGAGAATGGGAAGTAGAGTCACAGAAGAAACACTTATAATTCGGGGCTGGAGGAGGTACGGTGTCACTGGTGCTCTTAGGTATAGAATCTGTAACAATCTCTGGAACTGCATTGCTGGAACGTGCAATCTTTTGCGGAGTCTTTGGTCTTGAAGTCCCAGTGGCAATACTTCCATACGTAGGGTCGTTGATTTTCTTAGCCTCTGTCTTCACAAACTTCACTAAGTCCTTGAACCGAACCTTCCTCTTTGCTTCCTTGTACTTATATACTTGGTTCCTCCATTTATCATGCAGATAGAAGGGTAGTTTGAGCATTAATTTCTTAATATTGTCCGAGTAGTCAAGAACGCCATTTGATTCTGTGCCAACTGCATTATCACACTCTACAAGAAACAAAGAGAAGTCATCGAGTGCCTTCGGGTCTCCAGGACGAATGGTGGGCCAGTCTAATGCTTTCTTGATGAAAGCTGTCGCTATAACTTCCTCATCGCCATAGCGATCCTCCAGCTGACTCATGGCTGCCTTATAAGCCTTGTCGCCGTTAAGATGGCTGAATCCTGACACCACTTTATGTGCATCTCCGAATGTAAGTTGTTCAAGGTAGTTCATCCTTTCATCGTCATCATCAGTGTTGATTACAACTTTCGCGTGAAATTGACGAATAAATCTGCGATATTCTAGAGGATCTCCACTAAACTTCTTTACCTCTGCCACAGGTTTTCTTAAATGTTGAACTACCGACTGAACTACGGTTTGTGAATGGGACGAATCAACATATTGTTCAGGTAGTGTTCTCGATGACACTTCTGCTACACCAGTCATATGCGGTCTAGGTCTATCATATAGGATTGGAGGGGGACTTGCACAAACACTCTCATCTGTAAATCGTACAGGCAATGGTCGCGGCTTAGGGGAGGTAAATCGCGGTTGCTCGAACGCAAGAGCCTGGTCAACTGAAGCATTAAGATTTTCATTTGAGTCGTACTTGTCGAGTACTCCGCTTCTCGCTTGAGCGACAGCTATACCGGTATCAAGTTCCAGCTCTTCCTCTTTGAGCTTTAGCGACAACTTAGCTAACTCAATTTCATGTTTCTTTGATAACGCTAGTTTCCTTGTCTCTAATTCTACCCTAACCTGTTCTTCTTTGATACGTTTCAGAGACGCGTATGAACTGGCAGTACTGGAAACGGATACATTATCATCGGCTTCTGGATCAGTTTTCTTTATAATGCCTTGGTCTATTTTCTCGCCAGCCACACTCAACTCTTCGGCTACAGATAAAGTGTTCTTACTCAATGTCATAGCACTCCGCGAAGAAATGTAGTTCTCAATCCAACTTTTGAATTGTTTCGCAGAACCATAATTCTCATTGAACCTTTGAGCAAACTCATCATGCTCATGGGAAGAGACTTGGGGCAGCAAAATGTCATACAGTTCCAAATATTTTTCGAACTCACTCATCCACATACTGTATTTTTTACGCACAATATCCAAAGGTTCGTCATCTTCAGTGGCTATTTCTTTTAAATATCTTTCTGACCTACATAGAGACTTGTATTTTTTGTCAAGCTGTTCCATATTGTACTGCATGCCTTTCTCACTAAATTTTCTGGCCCGTCCAGAATCTGAATTTAAGTCATACATGTAACCTTCTACAGCTTCTCTGTCTCTAGTAGCCATCTTGTTCCAGATCTGTATCACTTAAAAGCTTGAAGATCATACCTCTTACATCTGGGATGATACGTCAATGAATGTAGGCGTCGAATACGCCTCGAAATCGTTCTGGCTATCGTAATAATGAATGAGGTCAATTCCATCTTCCTGGCTTCATCTGTGTTTATTATCTTTGACATCAACTACATACAAGTATAGTACAGGTGTATTGACTCAGTGATAGTTCTACGTAGATAGATTGACTGTAACGAAAAGAAACAGTACTTATTAGACTAATTAACTAAGTAACAATTACAATTATGCCTTATCATCTATAACACATGACGAGTTTGATCTGTAGATGAGATCGAGACAACTCGCCCTCTACTATTCAGTATACAATACACATGACTTGACAAGACTAGGACGTTTCGGCCCAGAATGAATTTAACCGAACCTGATAAATATAGCAAAATACAATACTATTACGATACTATTACTCTTACACATTTATAGCGAGTTAAACAGCAATGAAACAGCAATGTATCAATCATATCATAGCATACAAATACAGCAGAAATCAAGTGATAGACTAGAATCCACGAGGGACTTGTCGTCTGTCCACGGTTCACTGACATATTTATATATTGGCCGAATTATCCAAAATGACATTATAACATGATGACATGGATTCCTAAACAAGCATAAATCATATTCAAATCATTCAACAGTAATTAGTTACCGTATCGTATCCTACGATAGTCCGAACGAATCTTCTCATACTCAAAACATGTGCTGCGCTTGGATAACGCTATCCCATAATATTCGTCTATACTAAAACCGGAAACCGGATAACCGTATTTTCCGGAATCTTAACAAAATTACCACAAACGAAACTAAACAATAAATTCAACATAAAACTAACATTTAGGCCGTAACAAATATATCTAAAATATATTTTATGAATATTTTACGATCATGTGTAAAATATATCAGGGGATATGCATTTACCGCATATATCCGTTTTATATTAAATATTTTTTTAAAAAGAATATAACGTAAGTGATAATGTTCTGAAATGATGCCAATACTCTAAGAAATGTTAATGGGACACGAGGTTTGTGGTACAAAGCTAGTAGTTACGAAGTGCAAACCAGAAAGTGACGTATGCATGTGGACTATAAGGAGCTGGTTTGGATGTTAATTTCATACCGTATTTTGTATGCCGATAGACTTAGATTCCTGGGTTTATTTGCATGGTACTGTAAGACTTGTTAAATTATATATTGTATAGCACGTAAAAGGATTGAACAGACAAATAAATTTTGTAATAAAAACTAGGAGCTAAATGCCTATACATGAATACCTATGATGAACATGAGAAACCCAAACAATCTCCAAGGAAAGGATGGGTTGAGAGGTGCCATAGGCCATTTATTAAATAATGCAAGGTAGACACATGCATGAGAAGTGGGGAAGTGAAAGTGTTTTGAAAGAAATTTAGGTCAGAACTCTTGGCACGTCTTTCGGACTATCCATTAACTATTTGCATGATGCTAAAATATCCTAATAAGACAAAATATAATACATTGAAAGTTAAGCATGATGCATGGGTAATTTGATAATTATTACATTCAAAAAGATAGTATTATGACATTTGACTGGTTGTTATATGTCCCATGTGGCGCCAATAAAGGCTATAAATCATAACTGATGTATGCAGAAATATGCGAATATTTTCATTTAATGATTTATGCTGTTTTCTTTAACATAAAATGTGTATTTAGGATTTGAGTATTACAGTGAAACCTGTCTAATCCGACACCTGACTTTTCCGACACCCTGTCAAATCCGACACTGTAGCGTATTTCCGTGATGCCAAGCGTAGTCAACAACAAATACCTGACTTTTGCGTCACCCTGTCTTATCCGACCAAAAGTGTCACTCCCACATGGTGTCGGATTATACAGGTTTCACTGTACTTGGATTTCTTGTTGGTCACTTTAATATTCGGACAACATTGTATTATTACTAAGAGGAAGATGACAAATCGGACAAATTATATCATCGATGATTAAACCTAGAAGAAAAAGCTTATGTTTTTTTTAGATTTGAAATAAAAAAAAATCACCCCCTTCTATTCAAGAAAGCATTATTATGAATCCCTATATTTTTAACTTAATCTTTCATTTTAGTTTTTTTTTTTTTAGTTATTGCATGAGTTTAAATTTACGTGTGTGTAACCAAGGAAGTCGTCATACAATGAAGCATTCAAACTAGACGTCTATTATCAGTTAAGAAAACTGTAACACATTCCGGACTTATGTCTTATGATTAATGAAACTTCTTACCCAGACAATTGATATCGACTCGTGATTATCATTAACCTACAGTATATCTATGTAAATCTGTGCCTTTAAGTCTATTCATCACATTTTCCTATCCTGCTTTGCCCGTGTTTGTGAAGTGAAGCTTAGTAATTTGATTAAATAATCAAATTAGTCAAATTTTACCATATTAAAAATTAGCTTTCAAATCCCAGCGTGTCTTTTTCTGTATATTTTGTGAATTCCCGATTTTGTACGATTTCCAAAGTTCTACACATAAACATGTATTTCATCTGAATTGCAGATGAAGATCTATACCACAATAACACTTGCCAGTCACATTAATGTCTTGAAAAGCGCAAGTGTTAACTCTGCTACTCAGTATTTAAAAAAAAATCTCAACATTGAAAAGAATGATCATTACAGATATTATAGATAAGATATATACATTGTATTCCATAGAACTTTAATGATTATTTCAGATACTGTCCAATCGGGCTATATGAGTCAGCCTGTGCAGGCCTACACAAACCAGGGGTTCACACACTCAGCAGGTACCGCCTACATTCCTCATCCCGTCTCTTACACGCCCAGTTCAGTTCACTCGTCATCATGTGACGTCAGCGGAGGAGGAGGATTAGGCGGAGGATTTTCTTCCTGTAACAGCGGTGGTGGAGGTGGATTCGGAGGTGATGGTGGTGGATTTGGGGGTGGTGGAGGCGATTGTGGAGGAGGCGGTGGTGGAAGCAGTGGCGGCTGTGGGGGAGGGGGTGGAGGAGGCGGAGGAGGAGGAGGAGGAGGAGGATGTGGAGGAGACTAGAGCACTGCAGAATGTTTCTTGTTGGATAAGAGCTTGCTCGTCAGTCGTGATATTTAGATTTTTTTTTATTTTTGACAATATAATGAACAGTGTATTGTTCGGAGTGTTATCAGAGAGTTATTTACGAATTCATATGCACGTACATGTACATGAACATTTTTGTATATAATTATGTAAAAAAAATTATGTGATTAAAATCAGTGTTGCATCTTAGATATATTGTTCTGCACCTCAGAAAGAATCGAATTGGAACTTTTATACCTTTATGTATATAGCATAACTACTATTTACGCGTACGAAGCTGATAGTTTTTCTTTTGCGCAGCTTGTCCTAGGTTTAAGTTGAAGTGGATTAGAAATGCAGATACATTGTATATCATCACTCGAATGAGTAAGTCTGTTTATTGGTCAATTTAGCCTGACCAATGAGGTACGTCGTTACATTGCTGATGTGATATAGTCATGATTTTTATTAATATGTTATATTTGTTTTCAAAACTATGACTGAGATGTTGGTAATTTTGCCCGGTGTGATACGATTATGAGTGCAATAACTGATTTTATCTGTAAAGGTAGAGGACAACACAGGGGAGCAACTAGGGGTGTGATATGCTAGAAAACTACATAAAATTTTACCGCGGTTTGACTATAAATGTATATTAATGTCTTCTATTGGTTGTTAAGTACATGCTAATACATGTTCAAGGATTTCAAGTACTGTTTAGATTATACGAATGCATCGGGACATTCATTCAGTACAACGCAGCCAGGTACCGACAAATGAAACAATTCCAGTCAGGTACCGTCAATTTAAAAGATTCCAGCCAGGTACCGACGAATTAAAAGATTCCAGCCAGGTACCGATACATTAAAAGATGCTAGTCAGGTACCGACAAATTAAAAGATGCTAGTCAGGTACCGACAAATTAAAAGATTCGAACCAGGTACCGACAAATTAAAAGATGCTAGTCAGGTACCGACAAATTAAAATATTCAAGCCAGATACCGACAAATTGAAAATTCCAGCTAGGTACCGACAAATGAAAAGATCCAATCCAAGTAAATTTGCTTATTGTTCTAAGTGGTCTCTGTGTAAACCGGACTTCATAATTTGGCAGGTTTGTAGAAAGATTAAGATTGTATAGATTGTAAATTTTATAATATAGTTGTGATATATATCTTTATATGTATGTAATTAATATATACACACAAATCAGGAAACGACATTTTATCTGTGTTTTATCCTATTGTATCTGTGGAATACTGTTTATTTTATAATGATAGGTATATTGATATGTAAATCTAGAACGATAAACAACATAACAGAGTAGTGTGCCTTGGGTACTCACTCAACATCATTGTGGGGTGCATAATTCATCATTCGCACTGCGAGAGATATATATACAAATGTATGTATAATAAAATATCACATTTGCAAACTTGGACCAAATTTAAAAAAAAATCATCGAAAAAAAACTTATTTCCTCCAAAAGATACTAATTTTTGCATTAGATACAACTATTTCTTTTTCACAGCCCAAATTTCCATTTGTCAGAGGGAATAATCTTTTGTTAAAAAATATGAACGCAATTTTCAATTGTAATATGTTACCTGCATTAACACAAGTAGAAAAATAATTTATCTTCATATAACATTTTTTGTTTTGTTAAAGAACCATTAATCGGGATGTGCATTCAAGCATTGATATTGAATAATTTTCGAGATAATTTTACAGAGGAATATAAATATAATCCATTGATAAAACTCTTTTCATTTGCTTATTATCAATTCTGAAATAAATTTTATCAAAGTCGAATCCATCATTTTGTTTTCATTAAAATATCAAATTTTATGCAGATTTTATGTAAAGGGTATAGCATATACAAGGTATGACATATACAGGGTATGACATATACAGGGTATGACATACGTGTATACAGTGTATGGTATACAGGGTATGACATATACAGGGTATAACATACGTGTATACAGTGTATGATATACAGGGTATGACATATACAGGGTATGGTATACAGGGTATGACATATACAGGGTATGATATACAGGGTATGACATATACAGGGTATGATATACAGGGTATGACATATACAGGGTATGATATACAGGGTATGACATATACATGGTATGATATACAGGGTATGATATATACAGGGTATGACATATACAGGGTATAACATATACAGGGTGTGACATAAACGGCGTTTCATATAAGGGCATGACATATACAGGGTATGGCATATAAGGGTATGACATACAATTGTATGACATATATGACTTTTTTCATATATAAAAGGGGGGACGTGATTTTTGTTTCATAATATATATCCATAATATTTATCAAACACGTTTTATGTTTATGACGTGGTACATCGAAACTGCACCCAATCAGTACTTCACTGCAATAGTTTATTTTGATATGCCCGTCAAATTACGATAGCATTATATCATACAGTTGTCAGTTAGTCTGTCCGTCGGGCTTACACTTTTGTTTGTCCAGATGTCTACGTACATGCATATTGACCGATCTCTGTGAAACTTGCATTGTAAGCATGATCAGTAGTTGTGTTTCCCTGAAAATAATTTTGATAGGATAATTTTCGCGAAATGTTATTGCCTTTTCTTTGTTCGTTATTTGATTTGTTTTTGCTCAATTATCTGCTACATCTTTCAGCCGATTTGTTTGAAACTTGGTAGGCTTGTTAACTATCATGGCATGTATCATTGTGTTTCCCTGAGAGACATTTTGTTTCCACCATTTCCGCAAATGTTATTGCCCTTTCTTTATTTTGGTTTCTGACATTTTACAATCGATTTCTTTATAAGTTGGTAGGCGTTATAGCCATGATTAATAGTTGTATTTCCTTGAGAGGTATTTTAATTCGACTATTCTTGCAAAACTTATTGTCATTTTTTATATCAATGTTTCAAATTTTTCCTGAGATCGCACTTTTTTCAATGATTTTTTTAAATTTAACAGATGGACGTATATTGTTCCTCTTCACGATGCTCTTGTGGTATATAGTTTTGCATTTTACAATAATGGTCTTGTTGATGTCGTGATCTGAATGTCTCTAAAATAAATCCAATTATATATCTTTTAGGATAGCCTCTTAGCATTGAAACTATATACAATGAAAAAAAAACAACAAAAAACAAAACAAAACAAAAACGTGTTTTCTATAGCTGTTGAATTTCAGCTTGCTATTATTTCGTGGTTGTAACAGCCGGCCTTAGTTCGCGAGTACTAAATTTTGCACCACCAATCCTTTTAAATATCCCGCAGTAAATACTGCAGTAATCTGTACATTTCTTTGCATATAGATATTCGCTAGGCATTTATTTTCTCGAAATATAAATTTACTGCGCAAATACCGAAATTAAATCAGTCGCAAATATTATCAATTTTGATGTAATGTTTCGGTATTCAGTATTAAAAATAAGATGAATTGAGAGATAATTAATTAATATATATATAAATATATACTAATATTTTATAATAGTTTGTGTACAAAGAATTCAATAGTTCTCAGTTGTTAATTTTCATAATATATTTTAATTGCATTATCGCGATAGCTTCCCAGTGTAGCTCAAACCTGTATACATGTACCTGTATCAACATTCGGCATTGTTATTCAAGTTTACATTTACATTGTTATCATCTTGATACATGTACATGTACGTTGGAAAAGCTGTTTGTTACGAAAGTAAGAATAAGGCGTCCTTAATGATGAATTAATGTTGAAAAAATGTTTGTTAGAAAAAGAAATACGTATATGCACATTTGTACAGTGTTTCAATATAAGGTTATAGATAGAGAACAGAGTAGAAACATATTGTAGGCATGATGTTTTCCTATTCTTAAAGGAATACAGTGTGCATTATCTGTGATGTACTTTAAAAGCATTGTCATCGTCATTCGCCTTACTGCAAAGTGTTATTCACAATAGCTGTTCATCCACAACTTAGAAAATATATAAAAGAGTAAAGAATATAATTAACTGGTGTCATCTCTTGTGATTCGGAGACGCTATTTATTAAATAAAGTTTAGAAATAGCAATTGCAGAGCCGTAACACACAAGAGCAGACAGTTAAATCAGATGATTTTACAAGGAAATGAAGATACATTGACAAAGTGGTCCATACATTTTGGGATGTCATGTCAGAATGATAAAAAATTCCTGCCACTGATATATTTAAGCGTATTTTACGGCCAAAATGCCAGATGGATGAGAGACAAGTTGTCACTGATTGTGTAACCCGTCACGATATGGCTTCATAACATAATCAATTCCCCAATATAAATCTCTACCACAGGATATTAGATATGTACTACATTTTGTAAAATGCCATATTGTCAGATTGTGAAGTTATTCAAGCTGAACCTACAGTGAGCTTGAAAATATATGTATTTATATCAAATAATCTTTCTTGAAAGAAGCATTTTCATTTCTTTTAGATGTGATGAAGCGATAGCATAATATACCACAGTGTACTCTCATCGGAATCCGCTTTTATTGTATTATTGCAGAATAGATAAGAATACAATAATACTACTACTTAAGCTATACAGCACATTGTGTCTTGCATGGCAATCAATTAAAAAACTTACCTATATGTTTTCTTTTTCTAACCCATTCGAAATTTTGCAGTTAGTATAATTCACTTTCTATATTTCTATATTGGATATGGCTATTTCAGCGTCTCCTTGAATTTCATTCTTTTGGCCACTCGAATCACTGATGATATGAAGACGGATGAAATAGTTGTATCCATTACATAAAGATTTTTTTTTTTTTTTTTTTTTTTTATTAATATCTTTTTTTCATGCCAAAATTTTTTAATATATTACAAATATGTCCTCTCACAGGAGGCTTGTACACGTCTATCATTCAATTTTTGTACACATTCATTCTACTTGCATATTATCTATTTACTTATAATTCATAATATACCTATTCGGCAATTCTCTCTCTCTCTCTCTAAATAAATAAATAAATAATTCAACAACTAATTCAATAAAAGAGTAATACAAAAAATAATAATGATCATCAAGGGAAATACAATTAATGCATAAATATATGAAGAATGAATACATGAAGATTTTTCTTTGTTTTGTCTTACTGGCTTTGTGAAAAGTTAAGGAGATCACAGCTCATCTACCTCAACTTTTTCTTAGACACAAAACATGTTATTAGAATAACATATCTCACCAGTCTGGCAGGTTTATCGAGGGGTCATAAAATTGCTTTATAGGTTAAGTACACAGCCAATGTTTCTTCACGTGAATTTCACGTGAAATTCACGTGAAGACATATTGCCTGTGTATGTTAAGTATAAAATTCCTTTGTAACTGTTTTTAATATTACCGAAAGTAACATGCAAGGCAAATATTCCCTCGCTTTTAAATATATTTAAATACAAGGTCAACTGACTAAGGTTGTCGACCACAAGACTGATGTTAGCATCAGAACATTAGATTGTTATAGCACTGTTGGAATTTGCTTATATTAAATATGTACTTTCCAAACTAAGACAGAATTCTAAATGCTCCTCACAGACTTTAAGTCTTAAAGTTATCTTTGCCGATTGTTTCACGTTGAATTCAAGGGACATAGTAAACAAGCAAACCACCATAAAATGTCAAATTATCTGAGCATTTCCTCCCTAGATCAATACACACAACACAATTACATTGATATACTGTGAAATAACATGTTTTCGATAAATTAACGAACACCGCATGTGAGCATTATTACAGATACATATGGAAATTTATTATGGATATTAAGTTTCATTGGTAAATTATTGCGAATTGCAAATTCTTGCATAACATCCCTATCTCTTAAAGATGCTACATTATGTACCTCGCTGACGGCATATACATCGCTTCTATTTAAAACAAAGATGCCTCAAAGATCAACACCGTAGTTATGTCAAATAAAAAGAGAAATATGTGTCGCAATAACAATCGCTTCTCAGACCGAAAGTTACATACAAAATATATGTGACAGAGCACGATAGAATTGTCTTCGGTACATAGTTTGTAGGTATGGTGGTTTTACGCAGTTAAACAATTTCTCGATGAACAGGCTTATGTGTATGGGTTTCAACGAGAGGTCATACGAAATGAAATAGAAAGAACGGACTGAACGGGGAAGACTACCAAGGGAAAAACAGGGAGGAAATGACTATTAACAAATCCAAACTGTTGCCATTATACAACGCATTTATTGTAGTCTCTCATATATCTCATGTGCAAAAATGCAAGCAGGACATTTTATAAATCTGGCTTAAAAATGTAGCTGATTACATTCTTGTTGTTTCGGCCCCAGGTGTAGCAATGGCGTCCGACTGTTGCGCCATTACCGAAGACCTTCCGACACAACCTTCTTCGTCCATTTCATTAATGGATGTTGGGGATGCCACAATGACTACAATTGCTCGGATGTGTACGTTGATTCATGAGTTAAAGATATAGCTGTACATTAACATATAACATAATCCGTCATTTGTCACGGTTTTAAAAATCAATTTTGTGATTTCTTGACAGAATACGAATTGAGCATCTCAACAAGTAATTATTTCCTGAAGATGAATGGAGTTTACACAACAAGTGTTTATAACGTCTGGTATCGCTTTGATTCCAGTTAGTAATGTTTCGGAAGTTACACAAAACATTAACTTAAGCGAGTGCTTTTTGGAGAAGTACTTGTTCTTGTTCAGCCTCCACGTGTATTTCGTTACTATATCAATGAAATAAAGGTCAAATGTGTGCCAAGTTATAGTGATGAAATACATTGTGTAGGGTTTAATGTACCTTATGGTTCAATATGCATTGGGAGGGAATTGATAAAGCAAACACATATCCACATCAACGTATGAAGAATTAAGGACGAATTGAGTTTAAAGGCATTGGTATCAGCAAAGTTCCTAAACTTTATGAAATCACTTAATTTTCAGTAAATATTAGTTGATTAAGGGTAATATATAAAGAAGTATTACGTTGTATTTTAAAAAGCGAATAGATATAACAAAAAATGCACAAAACTAGTTCTGTAATATACAAAAGGTTTGTCTTGACACGTAGTTCCTTGGGGTTATGCCATTGGTGTACTATTAGGAGCGGATATTGCTGTTCACGTGCAAAATTGGATGGTACATTCAACTATGCCTGGACATATAGCAGGTAAAAATAACTGACAACTAGATCAGAGATACGTTTCTGAAAAGTGTTCACGCGTAAAGGTAATACAGGTCAACTATGAGCGCAGTAAACACAAACAACGCTGGATTACCCTGATGGCGGGAACTTGTACTCAATAACGAAGCAGGAAACCCGCGGGATATGTATAATACCAATTTGTAACAGTTTATTATTGACTTGATGTCAGCTCATACCATCGGTATAGGCTTTTCATTAGATGAAATTGACAAGTATTCAACATAGAATCTTAACACATATGAACAGATAATCCATTCAAATTTAAAAGTGTTAAGAAATTGAACATATTAAATCAAAAAAAATATATACCACTGGATTACGTAGTGAACTAAAAATCTATGTTAAAACTATGTAATATCTGTAAGAATTCAGTTGTTAATATTAACAGACCCGAGATTTCATTATGAACTACATTTGTGTACAACCAGGAAATTTAATCTAGTTTTGAGGTCTGTAATATTTCCTCCTTGATGTCATAAACGGCATTCATAATGTATTCATTGGCACGACAGGAAATAAAAAGAAAAGGAAAAAAGTTTAGTAATACATGTATCATCTGAAACTGATTTAAGTCAGAGACAATAAGTCACGAAGATAAATTTTAAGATACGTACAGCGTTAGAATTAATCTTGTTAGTGTCACCAACTGCGAAATAAACATTTGAGTCTTTAAAGTTTCAAATTCTTTTCATTAAAACATAAGAAGTTGTTGTTGAAATCTGAAGTTACAAAAACAACGCAAAAAGGGGATATCTGTCATCTGAGGTGTCGCCATTTTTTTTGTTTTGTTGTTACAGCTTAAATTCCGTAAATGACTATGTGTGGCTATTCTGTAGAAGTCTAAGGTTATTCCGTAGCTAGTATTTACAACCTACTGATATAGATTAGCAAACTGTTGTATGAAATCGATGTACTTCCATGACAGATAATTGCTAATAAGCGAAAAACATAACTTGTAATCAGAATATTATGTAATTTACGTAAACTTTTCATCCTAATGATAAAAATCCAACATAGTGTGATCATACTCCGGAAGCTGCTGAATTCAGGATCAAGGATTTGATAGTCTATTACGCTCAACAGAATGAGTTAGAGAAGTCCATCTATTCTGGTATGAAGGAAGTAGAAAGTGATGGATATGTTGATTTTCGACGGAAATAAATTCACTGATATCTACATACATGGTTTTTATAGTGAATGAAGGCAATTTTAATTTTTTTTAATTCACAATGCATCCATGACCAAACGGTGCGCGCGGCTGATCACCATCGCCTATCATAGTATTTGACCTTGGTTATCACTGTAAAATAAAATCAGCTACACAAATAGCTGATCGGAATTTATTGTCGCGATACTATAATAAATTTTATGGAGACCACATTCCAACAAAATCCTTTGCCAAATCGAAAATACCTGTAGGAGTTGCATCCCTTCCACTGAAATGAAGTGTTGGCGGTTGTGAGTAGTACATTCATTAAATTGTATAGATCTACAAAATGTATAAAGATACATATCTATAAATAATTGGCTTCTTTTGAGGGCGTTATAGTCTGATAATGTTGTCGCGTGATGACATCTCGAGACCACACTATCATACCATATAGTACCCTAAAAGGAATACAATATTTTCTTTAGATCATCATACTTCCATTTTACTTTAATACAAATATTCATATAGATGTTTTACCACGGGAGGGACTGAAGCATTAACCATTTCGTCGTCTCTGAAATTATCACAACAGTAATAGTGACGTCACAATATATTTACGTTCAATCCCAAGCCAAATTTGATAGTGCCTAGAGAAGCTGGCTCTATCGTTTCATATTAGCCAAGTATTTAACCAATAGGAAGTCAGACTTTTTTGTCATGTGATGTACTGACGACCACTAGAATATAGCAAAATAATAATGACACATAAAATAACGACAACCTGGTGACCTCATCAAATGTGTCACGTCGGAACACCGTGTTCTAAGGACACCGGGTATACTGTAGGTATCACAGAAGCAACGATTTGGCGTGGTGGGAGACAAGCAAACGCTTAATGCTTTTAATTTTGTTTTGTTTTCATCAGTTACTTATATTTTAGCGTTGTTTTAAGCCACAGTAAAACATTCAGATTAATCTTACAACATTTAACCTGGTATCGGAATTCACAAGGCATACTTTTTCGTATTTATATGAACGTTTTTATCCCCATTCCAAAACATTATTTATATATGAAGTTAAGGGATGTATGTATTACACACATCCATCGTAACTGGAACGTTTTGAAAATACTGAGAAATATGCATGATTAAACTATTCCATAAAACTGTATGATGAGAGCAGTGCTATAGCAATTGTTTAATAGACCGATTTCTACAAATTTCTGAATGCTCGTGCATGTGTTTTGTGAAATGCATACACACATTGCAGTTCTACGGACAATGTTATGATACGACACACATCATTGACATTCTATCGACAAAGACAATCATCCTCACGCTACAATTGACGTTCTTTCTTACAGGAAATATTACAAAATCAAACCTTGTTTAATATTGCCCATGTGATTTCAACTGTAATTATGACAAATGGCCATCAACATTAAGATAAGTATTCCGAGTTCATCATAATAAATCTTCGATAACTTTCGTCAGATATTACTATCTTCGGAGCTATATACATGTACAAATGTGCGAGGACAAATTGAAGCCAAATCGCATTATGTCGGCTGATTCCGTTAAGATTCGAAATCAAACCGAGTCATGATAGATTAGGTAGTGATGTAGCAATTTTATGAACACTTCAGTGCGTGTAGCTATGTAGTTTAAAACTAGCTGTGTGCTATGTTGCCAGTTACGGAAAAAAAGTAGATATCAATATTTTACAAGGTGGTACACTTTCATTTAAGAGTAAGCATTTACTTTCTAGCTTTTAGAAGAAATAGCAAGAATAACTGCTTTTGTCGAATTTTCTTGAACCCCGTAAATTTACGAATGATATATATATATATATATATATATCGAAAAATGAAGACAGATCAAGCCTGGCAATCACTTTTATTTCTACTGTTGCCCTTTTTGCTTCGTGAGGAAAGGTCTAACATCTTTCCAAACTTTCTTACAAACCGTTGTAGCGCTGTGAGTAATAAAACAATCATCAACCTACACAGGATGTCACCCTCCGCCATTAAATTAGTTTCAGTAGAACGGTCTCAGCATAAAACTGAGGTAAACGAACTGCTACATCATCATTACAAATTAATTCTTCTCGGTGGAAGCGCAACATCCGTTCTGTCAGTTTCTGATAGTTTTAAATAGCTGTTCAGAAACCACTGGGCAAATCATTATAATGTTTTCAAGCTGTAGTTAATTAAGGATAATAAACTTGTGTTTTCGAGAAGATGTGCTCCTTACTTGTGCCAAATATTGTAACCATGAGAAGAAACATATTTGAAAACAACTAAGACATCATTAAAGTATTTGTTTTAATTAAATTGCACTTAAAAGAATGTGAGGACATTAACATGTAGCAAACAATCAATTTAAAAAAAAATCAATAAAATTTACATGCTAGTTATATTCAATTATAAACAGGCGTTAACATGCCAATATCTTTCATGTTTACGTGACATCATATTCAATATCATTATACATATGTACTCTGTGCCGACGAATAAGAATACAAACACCATTAAAGTACCTCTACCAAGTTTCATTGCCGTGATCCTCAACACCAATCACGGCGCATGCATATGTTCCAGAGTTAGAGACTTTTATATATCAATTACTACATCAAGCAGTTCCTAACGATATTCTATTTTCTGTGGCATTCGCTTGAGACGGATCGTAATCATTCAGGAGGCATTTCAGATACGGTAAATGTCAGGGGGCCCAGAAGGCCATGACAAAGAATTAATACAGAACCCATTCTGTTGTTTTGTTGACATATTCCCCGGGTCGTATAATTATCGTCTTTTAGGATCTAAGATCACACGGGACAATGTTTGGCAATAACAGGACAGAGCTATTTGCCAAAGAGCTCAATTGGTTTTTGTAGTATTCAAATATATTGTCCAATCTCCTGATCGAAACACAAAACATGACACAGTCACATATGATATACACCACTCCTACCAAATACCAATTTTGTTCATATTAAGCAGATATTGTCTTTACCTTACTCAATGATATACAGAGAATCGCCTTCTTAATACAGAATTCTTCGTGTGGTTCGAGTTCATTCAATCTAAAGTGTAAGTCAGTTGAAGTCAATCGAATTTCGTGTACCCAATCCGATATTAATCCGTAATTTCTGTACCATAAATAGACATTGCTAATTAACAAGTTACTATTATAATCAGTATCGTCATATTTAAAAATATATATATAGATTTGACGACGGAAAGCAAATATCTCCAAGAAATGCCTACAAAAAGGTACCGAGCAACGTTGGCATTTATGTATATTTTTAAAATGACATTTATTTCCAACAGGAATGAACAATCATCTCAGGAAAAATTGAGGTTCTCAATTTTGAGAGAAATTTAGGACAAGCTGTTGTAAAAAAATGACTTGTAAGAGCCCAGACGAATATTGAGAAATACAGATTTAGGAGTGTGGTTTGATCTAGATATGATATATTAAGCTGAAAAAAATAATGATTCTGACGACGAACTCCGAAACAGTGACAATGCTTTTGATGACCGGATTGCGTAGTCTCGGTCATTGTGCACAGGAATGTGAATTACGTACATCGTAATAGTTGATAATAGTTGTGGTATCTGGGAGTTGCCCAAGCATGTCAATCCTCTATGCGCAAATCAAATAGTTACACTTAGAAACCACTTAACTCCCAGTATTCCTAAAAATGGTGATGATGACACTGTATGTAGATCATTTCAATCATCAAGTAAAAAGTATTGCTGTGATTTTGGTGAACAGAATGAAAAAAAAGTAATGTCTGCTTTCAAGAGAGATGCAACCTTATCGCGCTATCAAAATGCGTTCCGTTGCTTTAATACTTTTCCGGTGCGCAAACTAGTATTTGTGATTTGTTTCTCTCTTGCATTATGTGATTACTTTAGCATTTTGCGATTTCTTTTCCAAGCCAGAAAGATTCCAATAAATAATACGATTTTCAATTTTTGCAATTTGGATACAAGTTGTTAAATTGCTTTTGCATAACATGCCTCAACAACCTAACATAGTTATCTTTTCGTGGTGTAGTAACAATGTGCAAGAGATTTAGCGAATATGATGTGACCAGCTCGTCCTTACATGCTCTGCCAACACAACCAGAAGAAACATCATCACGCAACATTCCCTTATACACATACCATACTGGTCTAGTGGTATTTCTCACAGAAATTCACTAATATTCCAATGATATTTTTGCGATATAATATGTTTCGTCTGTAATTGCCATGGCAAATGAGCAAAACATTTCAGTATCAGTTATACGGGTTGTTAGCTATAACATTAAATGCTGTGTTTATCTAAACGTCCTTTGGAATATGAAGTAGAATACTGGTGCATGGATGAGTTGAATATATTACATAAGTATCTGTATCGCCTTTTGCTGATATATAAGGCAAACGTTTCGCATTTTTTCAGTCGGTTAAGATTTCGTTCTTTGGAACATATACAAAATTAATGAGCCTTTGTTGAGATAAAGGCATATGTAAAGCTTCTAGCAAAAATACATTGATTCTGAAATATATGTTTCTTATCAAACGTAATTTACTCATTATACGTTCGTTGTCTTTGCTAAATATTGATTGCATGCTGTCTGTAGAGATATACAATTGATTTGAAATGTACTTTATCGACAGAACGTTTAGCGCAACTTCAAGGTTAAAGATGATTTGCATCTTAGCAAAATAGTTGCTTGATAAGAGGAGGAAAATCCATCCCAAAGTCATAAGCCAACAAGAACGTCCTCTAATATGAGCTAAAATTGGCGTCCTTGTTATGTAGTAGATGCTAATACACAAGCTCTGTTGCTGCTATTGTATTGCTTGTGGGTTCATTTTTAATTATATTCTATATCTTAGCATATCAAATATGAAAAAAATATAATCTATAAAACAACTGATTGCCCTCCCTTCGCCCCCCCCCCCCCCCTTCTTGCGAAATCTGAATTGTTTCTCCGAGGTCGTCTTTCGAGAGATATTTCAGACTGGAGAGCCCATGAACAAAGCTCACTGTATCCCAATGCTTGTTGATTGTAGACGGACATTTAAAGAGGGGTTCTGCAGAATCTATGACATTATTTAGACACTTCCTTTTAAGTGTAATAGAGAGTAAATATAAATATATATATTTGCTGCCACCAGGATAACCAACTAATAAACATTTATTTTCATTTTTCTTACCTCCAATATATATATATATAGAATGCGTTTGGTATTCGGGATGACTTATTGGTGATATTTTAGAGATTCTCTATCTATGACGAATGAGCTAAATACACATTGATTTAATTCACAGATCTTGGGTTTGAAATGGCACTATTATAAATCATAGTTTTTTTCTACAGAGATCATGCATTACAGACATCTGTTATTTGCGACACATGTAATCATTTGAGTGATTAGCCTTTTATTTGTTTGCCCAACAAATCATTAATTCATTTACATTATCGAGGTTACAGACGCCAATCTTCATGCAGGAAAAAGTCTTTGTTAACATTGCCAGAATCATGTTACATGTACATCTATTTGATTCGCAAGCGACCTTTGATGCCAGTTATTTTTACTTGTAAGCGATTTTCTCTGGATTGAGTCCTATGGAAATGCATGTAATCCCACAGACATGTAGACAGACGTTAACCATATTGTATTAAATGTATTAGGCGAGGTTACTCCGACCAGACACAATATGTCAAACCACCATCGTCTGGGATTGAATTTGGAATCAGATTCTTTGGGGCACAACTGCAGCTGGAACCAACTCGTCTGGAAGGCAGCCAAATAGTTGCCAAACTAGAAATTAAGTTGTGTGACATTTATTTTTTATGCATTAGCCATTTTGCTGGTGTTTACACTGTCTTTATGAATCTATGGATGACTGTTGTCACAACATACAAATGAGATATAGATATTATAAACCTGATGGATTTTGTAACTAAATCCAGTGAAAACATCAAGCATATACTATTTTCATGTTTAATATTGATGCTATTTCCCCCCGATGGTCTCTAATCTAATCGTTATTATTGTGTGTTGTTTTATAAAAGCATTAAAAAAATTAACTATTAAAAGACGTAATAGAAATAAAATGCATTATATTTTTCTCTCGAACGTAAATTAATGTGATATGGTTATATAATAAGAACAGCCTACATCGTTCTCTGAAAGACTCAGATACATTGACGGAAAGGGTACATGTAGAAATATTTAATATGATATCTATATTTAGTATGTAGTTAAATATGTCTAGTAAGTGATACGATTGGAGCGGTTTCCATCCCTAAGTATGAATAAATTCAGACATGTTGTAAACCTTAATTGAATTTTTGTTACGAGCATTACTAATAGTTAACTAATCAAGTTATTTATGATACATGCAGCTGTCTACATTTGTAGTCCGACGCATTTTTAGCAAAAAATAACACAGCTATGAATGTTGACCTCTCTCCCCCCCCCCCCCCCCCCCCCCGCCCCCCACACACACACATAAATCTTATCCGTGACGATTTGAATGGGGTGTCATTCCTTTCATTTAAGCAATAAACAGTGGTTTCAATGTTGTTATAGTCGATATGGCAGCAAGATGTATGGTGGGAAAATGGCATGGGAACCCGTTAGACATTGTCTTACCATTTTCGTCAACTTTGAAAAAACTAAACCAACACAAAAAATCCTGCCTCTTTAAAAGTCACATGACCCACTGGGTGTTATACCCAGAGGCACTGGGTGTTATAGGCGTATGGTGGCAAATGCCCCTTAGCATTGTGTCAATGGGGAAATGCGGAGCAAATGTAAATATTGTTTCATGGCGGTTACTTTGACAATCATAGAGCACACAGCTTTGAGGAATAATATGTTCCTGTATGTGTTCGAGATCGATTTATCTTAGCCAATGGCTGACATTCTGTAATAAAATCCCGTTCAGTACGAAACCGAGAATGAGATGATACAGCATGTCCGCTTACATCGATCTTGAACATATACATGCAATATAATTTTCCTCGTACTTTATTGTGTCTTTATTGCATAAAATGATACAGACTGTTTTTATTTCCATACTCTCTATCTGCAGTGTAGTATTTGTAAGTTTTGGGACAAAAGAATGTTCATTTCGGCGCAACCATGCGTCAACAGTTGCATAATGATGTTAGAAAGGAATGGCACTAACAGAAAAAAAAAAGATTTCTCTGTTTCATGTGCAAACAATATTCTTTTGCTCAAATGTCCCATCGACTCAAGTATTATAGATACTGCTGATGCTTTGTCTTAAAGTAACAAAACCTAAATGGATGATCGCAAACGGATATAGCTAGTAGAAATTAAAGGACACTACAGATCAGTATACCTGTTTTTCATACCTATGATGTTAATATGTCCTATTTTGTCGTTTCCGTAACAGATGCAGTCTATTGGCGAAATAAATAACAACACAGGGTTCACTATAGTACAGACTAATAAAGTCCACGTGGACGTTTTATCGCTAGTAACATAATCTTACTGAGAAATAGTATATTCCTTTGCGAAAAATCAAGCCAAATCCGCTCGATGGTTGTTGATATGTCAGGTGATACGTTTTTAGTAGTCTGATGATGTGCCTTTATGTGCGTTCACCTAGTCGTGCAATGCGGGTGTCGTCGATGAAGCGGTTGACTTTACGCCTACATGACAGCTGCTCTTTTTCTTCCTGGGTTGCTTTTCAAGGGTCCCCATGCGAATCTATATTCCTTCATTTTATCCTCTTGAGTGACAATTATGGCTTGTTTCGATATCAGTGTATTTTTTGTGGTTTATTTTTTCTGTATCACAATTTCACTGTTTGTCATACAACAACACATACAATATTTTCTTTATCACAATTTAACTTTTTGTCAAACATCAAGGCATACGATATTTTCTGTATCAACATTTCACTATTTGTCATACAACAACACATACAATAGTTTGCTGTAAAACCATTTCACTATTCGTCATACAACAACACATACGATATATGTTTTTCTGTATCGCAATTTCACTGTTTATCAGACACCAACACAAACATATTTTCTTAATGATTTATTCACTTCAATGTATGCATGGAATACATATAGATAGATGGGTAAAGAATTTGGAATATTTCTTTGATGTTTTTGTAAACATTCATAATGGAACCCAAAAGGAATACTCTTAACATGTCTACTATCAATATTTCTTGTTTAAATTTTCTGTATTTCCATACACCACTGTCCGAACCAAAGGAGTTTCGATATGAGGACACGGGTAAATGAAAATGAATATTTAGGATCTAGAAAAATGGTAAGGATGTGATTTGGTTTTAAACTGACATACATACATAAGTGCTATTCTCTAAAGGACCGTGTATCATTGGAATGTATATACAGTTTTTGGAATAAAAGATTACAACTTAAGCGATTATTAAACAGCATTTTTCCCGCTTTTATAACACGTGGTATATATACACAAATACTCTTATCAAGCAATCGTTTATGTTCGCCATATCTACATACTTTCATTTGGAATTATACATGTATAAAATAGTGTTGAATAATGATTATAATTATGACACAAACAAATATGACTATTTTCCGTCGGAATATATTGGAACAATTTGAGCTGGTCACTTAGGTAGAATCCAAATTTGGCAGATTTATTTTGGCATGGACTGATAAAACTGTCCAAGTACTACATCATTGCAACACTTGTAGCATCATGCTTTGAAAAGTGATATGAATACTTTGGAACACACATGTTTTTAATAAACATACATGATATATGAATATTTTCCGCGGATAGGGACATTTGGGCCTAGGCTGGCCGCACTACGGAACAAACCATGTTTGCTTGCATTTCTAACATATGTACGAATAAACGAATTCCAGTCGAAACAAACATTGATATATTTTGTCGCCAAAGATAAAATATTGTTTTATGGTTCAAGCAGCGTGACTCTCTGTTACAATATTTGTATCACGCTACGGAAACAGTTCAATGACGTCATATTGACATGGCTACATCGTAACACGTCTCTTCTCTAACCCGTGCAAAGCAGAATCATTCTGTGAAGTATATTAAAGTTTTATATCCTGCATTGCGTAATATTTGTTGCTGCTACAGTATTTGGTTGAATTAAAACTATTTCTTATTTTAGAATTATAAATAGCCACATAAATCCATTCAGAAACAGATGTCACGATTCCATTGATCTATTCAACCATAGCGGCTTGCAAAGTGTATTGTATATACAAATATTTACATTTTGATGGCAAAGCAACGATATAAACTAAGTAAAAAGATTTAAAGTCTATGTGAGCATAATTGACACCCAAAACGTGACATCAATCCATGCAGCGCATGAATATATTAACCCATCGGAACTACTTGTAACTAACGTAAACAATCATATGGCTCTATGAAAAAAGCCCTAGGACTACGTCGTGTTTTTATGTTAATTAAAAAGTATCAAAAAGAAATTTTATAAATATTTTTACACAAATAATAAAAAGAATTGAACAGACTGTGTTTGTTTTTTTGGTATTATTCCAATGGACTTTTTTTGTTTGCCAAGCTGCACGTGACAAAGGAATTTTGAAAAAATAGGCTGTTCCATTTGTCGAACCCCATTGACGAAGTCGCTGAATAATGGCATTTGTTATGCTAACTCAATTTTAATTTTCAAAAATAACAAAACAATATGTCGAGAATGTAAATATAAGCATTAAACTGTCTTTTTTTGGTGTTTATGGTCGATATAGATGCCAGAGCTTTGCAAACGTGTCTTATTGTGCTAGCGCACAATATGACGTTTGTTTGCAAAGCTCTGGCATCTATATCGACCATAGACACCAAATAAGGACAGTTTAATCCTTAAATATTTTGTCGCTTGCACCATTTTGACGCAACGTTTATATATTTACATTTATCTTACATTTTAACAAACATTATACATTAGGATCCATTAAAGAACTTATTGTGATTTGTCTCAGCTGTTATTTAGAAAAAAAATACCTCGTAGAAGACATTTTCATTTTAATCTATATACAAATATTATTGTCTTATAAAGCTGTCCAAATGTTTTATGTTATATTAAATTGATGAACTCTGGGCGGTACGAGTTGTTATGACGAGTAAAATTTATAGTTTGATGTGATCAATGCTATTTAGCTATATGATGTCTCTTGGCTCTGTTATTAGAACCCCGGTTCTCAATTTGAGAACATGTCATTACATGCACCTGTATTTGACATGGTGGGTGAGGTCCACGAAGCAAAAATTGCTAACACTTCAGGACTATCATGTCTAATTATTTATTGTTGATTTAAATATGCATTTCATTCCTATCATACCTTGCCTGATTTGATTTTATATTCCTTTAAAAGTAGGTGCAATAGAAGCTTATATACTTTATAAATGCACCGTAGAGTATGGATAGTGATAATGTACCATTATTTCTTTCTATGATGCCTTTTTCGTTTGTTTCGTAACACGTCTTTATTATGGTTTGTTCGAAAGTTGTAATTCCAATAGTGAATAATACAGTTACACAACTCCAATAACCAAATGCTTAGTAATTGGGCAGCAGGCTCAGTAGCAAAGATGTATTGACATATTTATGTTAAACTTAGTTCCTTCGGATGTAACAAGGGACGTTTTACACATTATTTTGTAGACATGGTTCCGCTACGTTATACAAATCTCGAAGCCGTACTGATTTCTTCTGCCTTAGTGTTTCTATTCTGAGGATAAGTTTACCATTTTGAACAAACTTCTCTAATTTCAATAACTAAATAAGGATAGATCAATCATTCTTTACGAAAAAGACGTGTATTGGTCAGAAACTATTACAAAACGAAGAGCTCCCAAACTGAGGGAAAAGGAACAACCTTTTGAATCATTAAGGATTGCATGATAAGACACATGTTGTCAACAGATAGAAAAATCTTATCAAAGTCCCCTAAAACACTAATCTTCACACAGCTTACATGCCGAGTTGTCAGTAATTGTACTAAATAGCCATAACTGCTACATTAGAGGACATGGAAGTGTCCAGTACATTAGGAATTGATATTTTAAAGCCAATATATATATCCAGAAGTTCGTATAGAGAAGATTGAGATTTTGTTATCGTGAACTACCGCTATTTCAGACATTAAAAAACTCGACCTCCATTTATCTAATGAACAGGGGGAGAGTAGCTCGTGCACTTAGTCCTTAATGTTACAAGCGAACCAACCGGAAATCGGTACCATTATAGGAGGTTTCACGAGAGTTCACTTAGCCGCTTTCAGAATAGTACAGGACATAAGATAGATAAAAAAGACAGGCAAAGGTCAATTGACGGAAACAAAGCAACAACAAAAACATAAAGCGACGGGTATTCATTTTGTCATGAAAACCATCTCAAGTGCACTGGAACTGTTACGGCATGGAACGGAATTGACGTCATAGGTTAATTTTACTTGTTATGTTATAGCCCTATTGATCGAGTAGTTGTATTTAAAAACAGAAGTTATAATTTAGGTTTCTACATAGCTGTACATACAACTTGATATCGTTTGAAATAGGTTTTTTGGCATTATTGATGGAAGGCATTGTTGTGACTGAACCGTATATATTTGATTTTTTTTGTTTTAGATTGTTCGAATGGATATTTTTTAGCAAAATTTTATATTAAGATGATTCGGATTCTCGTAATTATTAATCTTTAGCATAACAAAAAAAATAAAAATAAAAAAAAAAAAAAAAAAAAATAAAAAATAAATTGTAATACCATACACTTGTAAAAGAACAACATATTATTTCAAAAGGATATGAATATGGTAACAATCTCGTTCGCAGAATGGAGTATTAATATCGATATGGTATATAATAATGAACGTACAAATGGAAGTCAACTATAATAAGGTATTCATCATCACGTATATCCATACTGTTTTAAAATATATGAACGCATTGGGTGATGTTTTTAAGCTAGCAATGATAATGAAAGATATTTCATCTACAGTTTTATCTCTAAAATATGATTTAGATTGTATGCTTCCAATTATCATGACATTTTAGCATCCATACATGATTTTATATATGTGCGTATGTCTTTGGATAAACCATGTGCTTATAAAAAGGCGTTCAATGACGAAAGCTACACTGAACAGCTTCATTGAAGGCAGGTCTTAGTCTGAAATATAAAACATACGAAAAAGAACATCTGAGACAAGCCACTACCATATATGTATACTCTGTTACATAGCATAGTGAACAATCGCAGAGGTGCACATATTATAAAGCTGAATAACTATTACATACACCATATAAGTAATAATATACAATTGTATTTACATGCTGAAAAGAAACGTGTAATTCACATTCCTTTAATTGAGTTCGAAATGAAATCATTTGAATTCGTGTAATCATAAATACACATACATTTAATACATTGTAGAGGATCATGAACATGGCGAGTTGATTAAACAATTAGGCCAATTAATGACAATATATGACGCCATAATGGAAATGACGTCATAGGATACATAAAGATATTGTACAAAAACATATATTACATAAATAATGCTTCACAACACTGAATTTATGTTTACAGAAGTTCACTAAGATAAGTATGTAGTATACGTTTCATGATAATTTTCATGATAAAAGTTGTTTTAATGATCAGAAAATGCAATATGTCATCCCAACAGAAATATAAATAGGAAGAATTTATAAACACGTCTTGTATTTCATCATTATAACAAAAATAGAAAATTCTTGAATCCAGCGAAAACTAATCATGCACACAACGTTGAGTCAAGTATACTGTAAGGAATTTTATCAACTGAACACCACTCGCTTTCCAAACAACGATGCTGGGTAGTATTCGTTCAACTGCATACATAGTTACATTTCATACATATTCTTATATCATATTCTACAACTAGATCCCATCTGTGATCAATCCCTAGCAAAATGAAGAGTACATATGGCATACGACTAGATGATAGTAGTATATTATATATATCATTGTTTTAAGGTGAAAATCAAGATTATAACAACGTGAAAATGATCGTAAAACACCTCTAATTTAACGATGTTTGACATGCAAACATATTGATGAAAGTCATTGTTTCAACATAAAAAAGACAAAAAAAACCATTACATTCCGCATACACCTTTTTCACTTCATAACCCAAACCTAATACAAAATATATATCAAAATGTACCTAGTCTCGCTAACGAAATATATCTTACTGATATTAGGTAAATGGGGTCACGTAAATCATACCATGACGACAGAGTGAACGTGGGGAAGTTATTAACAAATGCTATTGTCACGACACTATTGTTACGTGGCACCGCATTGCACGTCCATTAGTAATTCAAATACTACGTTTTGCACATTTGCGACATGATTCAACACATACATGAGACACGCCAGATTATTGGAAACAATATGCGCCATATGGAATGGTGTGAACATTTGATATGCAATGTATAAGATTGTAGAAGCAGTAATGAAAATAATTCATCCTTCTTAATCTTAAACGACACAAAAATGACACATTTTTGAAAAAAAATGAGAATATGCACCATTCGCGTTAAGAAATAAACAAATAGAAACGTCTCTCCAAGCCTTATAAATGAAATATCGTCATTGTCAATCGTTGACAAATTCAAAGCACGCTTGCTTTATGATATAACTGCTAACAATCAAAATCTTATCAAAATCTACCAATCTTTGGTCACAAAATCAGGTATCGATGCTCGCGTTGTCATCGTATGCAGGCTTTGCATGGTAGATATAAAATACGCAATTCTAGATGTTCCTGTTCATGAAATAAAATCAGTTGTCAAACCATAAAGGCATTTTCAAGATAATGACAACGGTGACAGTGACACTTTGAGGTAACCCGAGAAAAACGTCAACATAGGTTTGCTCAGCCATTAAAATCTACGTTCAGGTTCTACTCAATATATCTCAAAGTGTCACTGTAACGCCTAGCATCTTAAATAACAAAAATATATAACAGAGTATAAATGTTTTCTTTAAACTTATAACCCATTGTTATGTCAAATATAAAATTTGCGAAGACTTCTTTACACAATGTAAAATTTTACTGAGATTTAATTATATTGTATATAAAAGCATATCCCCTAATGAATAAATGCAAACATACAATACCGGAACTATAGGCAAATGGAATTCCAAAGAAGATATTTGCGATACTCAGAGAGCACGTGATTATATCGGGTGATATTAACTTATATATCTGCTTCCATCTGCTGCTCTTCATTGTTATTCATCGCTGTTATTTCATCACATGATAAATCATCGAAGCTGTCGTTGAAAACGTCATTAAATGTTGTCTGGGTCATTTGAGTGTTTGGAGGAGCCACCGGAACTGGGTTGGTAAACATACCGCCATTCGGAAGTGGAAGTGGAAAGCTTCCGAAGGAATTTTGGCGACCATAACAAGGGCGTGACGAGAGCGAAGGTTTGTTGCTGGCACATGACGCCCCCTTACGGACATTCTTATGAGGTTGTAGCAGCACTATGTACATTTTGGGTGCAAACAAGCACACCAGTGCGACAGTAGCACTGATACTAACACACATACAGAGTGAGGTAACTTCAATCTGCAATAAAAAAAAATAAACATGCTTTATTAATTATAAGATTATCATAAAACCAAATAAAGTATTGATATTGAAGTATCACCAAAAGGAAATATTTCTGAACATCTTATTCCACAAAAAGTATTGAGAGAGGCGATCATTTCCGTTTAGATGTGATGATATGCAAATGTACGCTCATAATGTACTGCATAAACTTTATTGAATATGGATTCTTATTGTCAATTTTAATTTCTTAAGTCACATTTTTTCAATCAATTACATAAAATGTCATGACTATATACTTTCTTTCAGGTGGTGATTTTTTTTAGTATTTCATATTAATGTGACGTGTTCACACTTTTTTTAATTTTCTATTATCGAACAGAAATATAGTTGCTAAAATTTGCCGTTATGCTAGTTATACATTATTTTAATAAATATTTATAGTAATTAATTGTGTATTGGGTTGTATTTTTAGAAGTTTTAGTTATAGCCTAAGCAGAATATAGCAGACAAGGAATTATCTCTTCCATAACACGCGAATCGAAAGCTCGATTCATTTATGATTAGGTCCTTAGCTCAATCACAATATCTAGAAACATTGCCAATATTGGAAATTAAGTTGCTATTTGTTAAAGTTAATAGACCCTTGAGAAAACCTGACGACATTCCGCGATTCTATGAATATATGTGGTAATTATGGTGCGTCCTTTTACATAGTGACTACTCAGGCGGAAATGTCTACGCGTGAATCAATGCGCCTCATTTCTTGCTGGCCTTATCAGAGGTGTTCACATCGTAAAACATAAGCCTACGTTAAAAAGCCTCCTCGTTGACATACACAACACAAGAGCTTGTCATGAAATGATGTGTACTGATGTTTGTGGTGAATTGAAAATCGACTTTAAATACATCATTACTCGATATCAATATATAATTGAATTTTTGCTCTTTCCCGTACGGAATAAGGAGAGTGAGAGTAACACGAAGTGAGATGGTATGTGTAATGTTTTATCAACAAACCGGATACGTTGTAATACTCAGCCTCATATTAATTGCGGTCCTGCTGGACCAAAACCCTAGCATTCCGGAAATAGCTTTCAGTATAACTTGCAACATGTTTTACTTCCCACGTTTATTCTTCATTAAATGTGTACATCCTCATTCGTATTTGTCGCTTCGGGAAATGAACCATTATAGTTTAATGTTCTGATCGGTCGTGATGGCCAAAATCAATAGAAAAGGTTTATTTCTAATCATTTACATTTCAAACGAAACAAACAGAAACGAGGCAATCAAAATTGCTGTTCTTTTGGTTTTCCTATTGTTTCATCTTTTATGAATGAGAATTGATGCATACATTCATCTTTTCGGATGTTTCTCATTTTGTCTCATTTGAAGAAGATAAGATTCTTACAAACACTTGTTTGTCTCCCTTTTTTAGGAAAGAATCCATCATGAAATCAAATTTATCCGACTCGCTTTTTGGATCAACTATAACTATGATGAAAGCATGTATGTTTGTCTCAATTCTAGTGTTTCTCCTTTCATAGGCTAGTAATTATGATTTTCATAACGTAAATCTACAAAGCTATTGATTATTTGCCACAGGGAACTATACTTAAATTGTCTTCCTTTCTTTGTTTTATTTCCGAGGACAAAAATACACAACGAAATACACTTGTAAAAAAGTATAATGTTGGTTTATGGCTTTCGGACCTAACAAAAGATGGGAATTATATTATTTTAGCCTGGTAAACATTCGTTCAGGGGGACATTGTTTTGCTCCTATATCTTATTTTTGATTTTTCCCGTTTGCATGAGAATGGAAACCAAATTTGGAAGGCATGTGTATTTATTTGGTTTTAACCTAGTCAGTAAGGCTACCAGGTTGAGTATTTATTTCCATGGGAAACCATTTAATGTTGTAATCCCTGAAATAAAACAAACTCACTAGAATAAAAGCCACACAGTAATTTCTCTATCTCTTATTTCGTGTTAAAAAGAAGTGAAATTACGAAACGTCATTTGGTAGCGCTTCGCATGCAATAGTCATCGATAATTGGTGACAAGGGAGAAAACATAAAATGTGACGGAATTAACAAGTCAAAAGTCATCTTTTTCTTAGAACTTTAAGTGAATTAGCATGCTGTAGGCAGTTTACGGGATGAGGGATCGGACCTTTGGGGTATGGCACACTTTGTAACCTTTGGTAGGGGTCCAATGCCTTAGCCCTTATCTACCAAAACAATTCATTTCAATTCTTCACCTTCGATTAATTCGACATGATAATTTGTCATGAACCTTTCTAAGTGTATAAGGCAAACTCCTTCACAATAATCACATTGAAAAATGTCACCGATAGTTTAGGTCAACAAGAAACTATTTAAAAGAAAACTACATTTTTACTACATTCTATAGGTGTAATAAGTGCAATCAAAATATCTCTAAATCCCTCCCGCAATTGATGTCAGAGCGTTTTTTGACAAATGAACAACCACATTTTGAAATTCCAAACAATATTACCATATTTTGCTGTTTTGCGGAAATTTTCCTTTTTGACAACGTTTTTGTGACCGACCAGATAATTTCGTGACTCCTTTATTTTCACCAGCAATTTCAAAGAGTTTTTCAAAAAGTTTTTCATTGCTACTTTCAAGTACAAATCTATAAATATAGAGGTCTTAAACTACTCAAATTATCAGACAAAATTAAGAAACTCTTAGTTGTTTTCGGATTTACTACGCCAATTGAACTGAATAGGAAGTACATGTAAGTATGGTTTTAATGTTGCTTTCATATCAATCTTCAGATAAACAACGAATATACGAGGTTCATTACAATCCTTTTGTGAAAGTGATCGTGCCACGTTCTGACTCTCAATAGTGTGTATCTTAAGGAGACAATTAGGGTTTTATACTACAATTGATGTATACGACTATATACGCATGTACTGGTCAACCTGCAGTATACTGGAGTTAGGATCATACTCGGAGGGATAACGAACTTTCTACAGGGCATTTGTAAATGCTTCAAAGTTAGGTTTTTTCAATCTGAAAACGAAACGAAAATAATTGCAACAGAAAACGTCATATCGTGATGTACACGTGCTGTGACATTCTACTCTAGATAATCTGGAATGAATAATAATAATAAAAAAATGTCAAAAAGCTTACTGAAACGCAACGAAGATTCGTTTGAATACTTTATCAATGTTTCATTAACAGAAACTAAATCTGTCTTACTTAAGCAAGCTCTTGTTATAACATTGTTTATTAAAGATATGTTGATATAATCGCACCAGCGTGACAAGCACGTGCGCCTGCTGATCTGAAGTATCATATATCGAATTCGTTATAACTATGTGCAAATTAAAGGAGTTAGATTAATATCGAATTGCTTTTTTAAGAAATTAATATAAACCGAAAGGGATACGCAATGATCGAAGACATGAATATCTACGAGTTAAAAAAGACTATTGTTTTCGATATAATTTGACAGCAATAGAATCCCTTAGAACTTAACTAACGTGATATATGCGTATATAATGGTATCACATATCTGATTCTTTGCCCAAATCTAATAGCTGGCATTTTAGAAAACATTAACGATCTGCCAAAAAACGGTTCGTCTGGTGTTGTCAACTTCCATTGTTAAAAAGCATACACCTATTGTATCACAATTATCTTGTAAAAGAGAAACACATTTGATTGATCAGCTTTAAAATATCCTATTATAATGATGTGTAGATTTATATAATAAATCATTCCAATGTGAGTTATCATAACGTTTTAGATACCAATCAATATCTCATGACAGCATATGTACATTTGCTAGCATTAGGCTTTCACAGAGCACACCTAAACTGATTAAACAGTACATGTTTTAGGCATTTAACATTTAGATGAAAACATATCTTGACATATTTCGTAGCTCGAAGTGGCAATATGATAAATGTGTGGCATTTTGTATCCGAAACCAATTTATCTTTTACAAAGATATATATAAGAAATAAGTGGCAGCGAGCATTTCGCCCAAAACGACAATAAATCTTATTTTCATGATAAGTGAGTTATATTTGTACATCAACCAGGGCAGACAGTGCGGACAGACGTGTGTTCGAATAATTTCGAAATATGTAATTGTTCTCTCCAAGCTTTTAGCGATTAATTTTAAAGTAAAATTGTAAGTTTCCTAGACCTTACAGTGTCAATCGATAAAATAGAAAAGATTTCCTCACTTTGCCCTTAGTGTTGTTAAATGTTTAATTTGCATTCGATTTGGTTCGAACGATGGTATCTGATAAGAAAAAAATGATGATAATGTTTTCAATATTTCTTAATCATAATAACTATGTGGGAACTGGGGGAAAATCAAAATTTAATGTGGTTACATATATCTATACCGCAATGTCACATATTTTTTATTTATAATCTATGATTACAGTCATATCAGATTTGGGAAGATTTCATTGATATCAGACCCTGTGAATACTGCAAGGGTTGGTCGTTTCAAAGTGCGATATTCGCAGTTTTAGTTTCACTTTCACGGACTTTTCTTCTCAATTATATCATAAAATGAGATAAAGAGGAAAAAAATAATATTTACAATAAGTTTTCAAAATTGCCCCCTTTTGACATTTTGCATTACTTGGATACTATCTAACACATTCCGAATACATATGCGCTATGCCTACCTTGAAGTCACTACTCGCTCCAAAGTAAATTGGAATGAAGGCAAGCCAGACAATGCACGTGCTGTACATAGTGAATGCTATACACTTGGCCTCGTTATAATTTTGCGGAATCTTGCGTGTTTTAATCCCGTATACAGTACAGATGATGATTAATAGAATGTTGTACATCAGAGATACGATGATGGCGATTTGGCTGGCTCGGCATTTGAGCACTAAGAAAGTACTTTGCTGAAAATCGTACGTAGTGGCTGGTTTTTCAAAGCCAAGCCACGTCAAACCTCCTACAATCTGTACCGATACCATGCTCATACATATAAAAATCTGTGACCTAGGGCTAGTATAAGATGGTCGTTTGACCATGGCTTTAATTCCATTGTTAAAAATCCGATATATCCGATTTGTTTTGGTCAACATGGCGGCGTATATAAGACACAGCGACACCCCTAATCCTAGCCTCCGAAGTGTGCACAGTATTATTGAAGGTCGAATCAGCATGATCAAGGAGGTTCCATAAGCCATTGAGATCCCTATGAGAAGGACATAGCACAGCTCCCGTCCAGACGCCATTATAACAGGCGTGGAGTTGTAGCGGATGAACACAGCAACAACCAGGATTGTGCACACGATTCCAAAGCTCGAAAACACAATAGGCAGTATCACCCATAGACTGTCCCATTCGAGATGCAACACCGGAAGTGGAACACATGTTGTTTTATTCACATTTGGATGATATCCCTCCGCACATTCGGTACAAGTAAATTCATCCTCGAGATATTCGTTGTCCGCACATTGAATGCATGCCCAACAACAACTCTCGCCCTTTTCTAGTTTTGTGGAGCCGAATGGACACGGATCGCTGCACACTGATGTAGGAATGTCGCCTGTTTCCTTACTCCATTTGATGAGGCTGGTGTTGAGCCGTAAACTACAAAATAAAATATAGGAATTATATACAGTTAGAACATAACGACAGTCGTTGTAAAACGCCTAGCGGGGTTGAGGAAAAACTTGGAAGTGTTTGTTGCAGTGAGCTATGTTTAGAGATGATTTGCTTGACAATACTTGTTGCTGTCACTATTATGTTTTTTTTTAATAACAATCAGTGGGATTTTAAACTAACCTTCATCAGAAAAATGAGCTCAAAATAGTAATTATCCATGATAAAAATTAAAAGTCTAAAACAAATTAGTATTTACAAGCGAACCTGGTGTATGATAACCATATCTTTGGGTAACGCAAAATCAATTAAATCCAAGAAACGAGCATTGTGTAATATGAAATTTCATACTGGGAATATTAGTGTAGGAGCATATTATAGGTGTTTGGTATATATCAGGGCTTTCCTGGAACGGGAATTTTCATTAGACATTATTATATGGACACAATATGAGGTCGGAAGAGCCGACGACGAGCATAGCTCCTGGCCGATAACATGTATTCAACAATTGGTGTCACGGTTACGTTGATATAGAAATCGTCAATTCCGTGCAAAAGTTGTAACCCATTTGATGTGCTGTTACATTTTGCAAAGGGCTAGTTCGACCTAATTGGGAATACACTGCTAGTGCTTGGAGTCCACATGAAAATTAGATATATTGAAAGGATACAGACGTTTAACGAAGATCAACAAAATTAATCTCCACGTTTAAGATAACTAGCTGCATCGAGTGTCTACGCTAGCTGAATTTCTTAACTCTGATATACTGGCGCTTTCGTGGAGATATGATTAACGTGTTTAGGTTGATGGATTGGCTATATAATCCGATTATTTAGGAATGACCTATATGATCCGAATAGAGAGAGAGAGAGAGAGAGAGAGAGAGAGAGAGAGAGAGAGAGAGAGAGAGACAAATTCGAGGACACAGAAAAAAGTACTTGTCCATTGTCATCCAAAATATTGTGGAGTTTAAAAAAAATGAAAGGTCTATGTATTTCTCTTAAAAAAACCAACCGATCTTAGTACTTCTTTTTTATTACTCATTTGTTTTGCCATTTCCCACCCAACCCAAGTTTACTAACAATCAAACCTGCAATATGACAGAGATATAATAACATTGACAAATGATTGCATTAAAGAGTAATTCATTAATATATTTAATTGTTTAACATGTTTTAGGAGAATTGCGGCTGCCTTTTTTCAGACTACATGTTCCACATAAACACGAATGAAAAAAAAGAATTAAGAGTGGATATGGATACAATACATTTATTTGCCTACAGAAAACAAGAAAAACAAACAGGTCTACTTTCTCTGGTGCATATGTCATGAAATACAGATCAGTAGAAGAAAGCAATGGAAAATCAGATACATTTGTTGCTTTACGTAGGAGCAAGGATATATATTTCTCTTCCAATTCTTGCCAGTTTTATTTGTACCATCAACCAATCTATGCCTTTTTCAGCCATTATAAAATCTAATGTACACGTATATCGGTTAATGTATCATGCTTTATAACGCGTTCTGTCAGCAGCAATTACCAGTGAAAACCTTACACGACATCGCCTAAAAGACACTTTCACTCTAACATCACAAATTTTACAGACACATAAAAGTTGGCATTTCAAAACGAAATCTGGTCTGAAGTAAACTCCAATAAAATATTTAATGTGTTCAGATTGAGCTTCCAGTGTTACTTATTTCACGTTTTCGTTTTTATTTTTCTCAAATCATAACAAACCTAGTAAAGGAAATATCAATGCCTTTATATGTAACAAATCTTACGATTCTTTTACAATGTGTTTATGTACGATTTATAAACATGATAGATAACGAAATAGGGATATAAACATCAGCCCGCAAACAAAGAGAACAATTTGGTGACTGCAGATATGTCATTGTTGATAGTCAATGCCATCTGGTCTTGGTCGCAGATGTGTTGAGGCTTGTATGATTGTAAAAATACTTGAATACGGTACCATAGTGCAAATCCCCAGAAATGATAATTAAGTTAAGAAAGTGCGAGTAGAACACACTCGACAGAAAAGCCAGAATAAAGTAAACCGACACCGTACTGTATACGTGGAAATTTACGTGAGGGGGAAATTTATGTTAATTACGCGGATCCCTTTTGATCGCGAAAAATTCCCTTGCGTGTATTATTTTCATATTAATTTGAATAAACTGGAAATACAAACGAAGGTGGGTCAATCGCGAAAATTATCCCTCGCACGTATAGTTTACTATCGATATCGCGAAAGAAACCCCCGCGAAAATAACCACGTTTACAGTATTAATGGACGGGACACTCCTCGGGTGAGTTATACTTCAAATCCGATAGTACTGGCCAATGTTTACCTAATATATCAACAATTGCTTCCTTATACAATTATCTCCACGTTTCAGATTTTCGATTCAATAATAAGCTTGCAGTGTTTCTTTGTTGATTTTAGTTATCATTCAAATGTATGCTAATGTGTGTGAATTAGATTGGTCATGCCTTGATCGTTACTCCCACGGTATATACAGACACGGTTGATGCTTCTATTCTCCTCTCGGGTTGGAACAAACATAGCAGAGCTTCCGTAGCTCTACATCATAAGCTAACCAAAGTATGACAGCTGTTCATCGCCATGGATCTATTACTGTCAGAGTGTCAGAAGCGGCAAATAGAACATATGAATGGATATTTTCTATTCAGAGCAGCTAATATTGTTCTCATAGATGGCCAGACTCCTCGTGCCGATGACCAATACTTATCTTGGAAATTGATCAGCGTAGAATATTCATTTTCAGAATGTAATTGTTTCTGTCGTGTGTATTTTATAGCATAATTTTCAAATTGATATATATTTTTTCAAAATGCAATTCTCTTCTTGACACTTTCCATGATATGCATATGTCAATCAAAACAACACATACAAATTTTGGTATAGATGTTGTCACAAAGTTGATAAGCATACTAGAGAAATATTCTAATTTCACCACTATTATGGGGGTCTATTGCATGCTTTGGAAGATCAGAGGTCAATATTCATCTTCAAATGCGACACACTTATAGTCGATTTAAACCATAGGATGTAAGATGGTTTAAACATCGCGTATTGCCTATCTTTTGATCTCTAATATATATTCTACCTTTCTGGGGGACCAATCACGCAGAGCAAATTGCCCGCTTTTTACATGAACTATTATTGTAGAAGAAATACATTTTCCTGAATGTCGTAATTTACTCACATTTTTTTAGAAATATTACATAATTCCTGTAGTACATTTTAATAGGTATATGGTGTCGTAAACGTACATTTTTATAAGAATCCTGCATCCTAATTTTTCATAAAATACAATAGTATATTTAAAATTATCTGGGGGTAGACTTATTTCTGGATACGAATGAAAAACGCTAAATCTAAAAACAGGCCTAATTAGTTTATTCAAGTTACCTGAAGCTTCAATAATATTTGACTAAGTCATCAAAACTATTTATTTGAAGCATCGCTAGTATTGATTTGATATGTCTGAGAACTGTTAAATATTAAACTGTGTGTGATCGTGACAGCTCCAACCTACTGAATTGTTTACAAATGACCCTTATTTGAGAATAAGGTAAACCAACTGACCACCAACTGACCAAACAATGATAAAAATTAATTAGCTTCATAACTCAATAAGGTAGTATATCTAAAACGTCCCTGTTACGGACGCAACATGTCTGGCAGATAATCTTAATGACGAAAACTAATAATTGCCTAGTGTAGAAAACATTTGTGAACAGGAATATTGATTTCCTTTTTGTTATAAGCTTGTCGGCAAGACTGATTAACTGGGGAGGCAATAAATTAGTACAGCTTAAAAATCCGCTATTCTGGCCATACCTTAATCAACTATATATTGACTTTACACGTATGTCAATAGCCAGGTACAGACACGACGAAAGTCAGCAGACGTCATTATAAATTAGTATTGATAGAAGGGGAAATATCAACATAATACATATTTTACATGTCGTAAGTTCAAGGGCCGGACAGTCTACGAGTGAAAGCATTGTCTTCCTATGTCATTCAGTGGACTTCTTTTCAAAACACTATGATTAACAAGCACGAGTATACCACGACCCTAAGGCTTTGATTTGACAAACGAATGAGACATTTTATACATGTTTTGGAACGGCTGCAGGAAAACATGCAAAATTGTAAAATACTTACTGCATCACAACTGTTTTGTCCTTCAGGGACGCATCAGTGATTGTAAGGGCAAAACGGTAAACAAGAGGCCATTTGGCCTTATCGATCAGCTGAGTTTTAAACCTGAAACTACCTTAATGTATTTATAATGTAATTTTAAACAGTGCCTATATAAAAGATAACTCATTTCCTCCTCAGAGTGAAACATGAAAAAGATGGCCCATGAATTTTACAATTTCGATAAAGCAGCGTTCCTTCCATCAAGTGTATTTGATACCAGATTATTGATATCAGACATTTTGACCCCTTATGGCCCTGCCCCTTATTCCCTGTGGTTATTAAGGGTCAATATTTTAAACCACCAAACTGCTACCACATACGTTAGCCTAAGTCAGTTAAGAATATATTTTATATATGTTGTATGGAATACAACAAAATATTTTTGAAATGTCAATAAATTTGACCCTTTTAGTCTCCGCCTTTGGCAGGGATTATTTAATTTACAATTTTGGTTGATGTCAGGAAATATTTCTGCGGTTAAAACTGGCTCAGGAAATTTTGAGAAGTCGAAAATATGAAAGCATTGATAAAAGATGAACGACGGCGGACATCGACATATTTGAAAAGATCATTGAGCTTCGCTCAGGTGATCTTTAAAACTAGACTGGAATTTGTGATGATCAAAATCAAAATTTCTTTTAATACATAACGGAATCTATATAAACTTATGACTTAATCAAGTACGTTTTAAAATTGATATCAAATAACCACCAGTTATACAGTAAATTCGTCCATGTAACATTGTATATAATATACCCTAGTGTGTTTCACAGTGGCTGTATCAGTTAGAAATCGATTGTGGCGTCATGTTATGGCGCAACAAAATGGCAGCATCCTTTTTGATCAAGTGTTTAACGTCAGGAGCCATGTTATAGAAAAGTGTCTTAAATATATTTTCATTTCATATGAGATTTTAGGAAACTCTCAAAGTTGCAAATGGTTGCAAATTAAAAAATTCTCATACGCATTTGATATTAAATGGAAACTCTTTTGTGATCCTATATACATATACAAACACATTCATTAGGTAATTGAAAAAGAACGTGATTTATACTAGTAATACGCTTTATTATCAATAACAAGTGATAATTAAACTGTGTATATTACATATAATATATAACAATGATAATTCAGATCTATTTATTTATATTTATTTTTAATCCAAGTGCTTGTATAATCTATTGGACGATTGTCTTTTTATCAAAACTGTCGGGTGTTAAAGTATTCTCATAATATCTATTTGAATGGCAAGTTTGAATTAAAGTGTCGTTGAAAGAAATATCATGCTTAATAAATGAATAAAACTTCAATACATAATTGTTTCATATTTAAATACCATTCAGTAATGATGTATAGTGAATGAAAGTGTGGAAATTGATCGAAGGAGTGACAAAGTGTCTCCGCAATTTCCAAGAATGCTCTAATATATGACGCTGTGTCTCCACAGGGTCAAAGCATGCTCTTAAACAGGCATGTACGGGCTAACATGCTTTCCCGTTTATTTTGAGAGACAGTTTGCTTTTTAACTGTACTTATCAGACCAAAACATATTTGCCTATTGTACTGTTGCGTAACATCCATACCTTCCTTAACTCATTTTTCAAAAAGGCTTTCAGATATTTCCGAACGATAACAGCCTCAGCAAATGCTTTTTGTGTTTTGACATGTAGGTAATATAGATCTAAGCATTACATAGGACATTACTTAAGCATATCGATTATATAAGCTATATGCGTGTACCTGTCAGTCCAGTCTCCAATCAAAACATACTCGTATCTTCCGTCATCCCGTGCCTGGTACTGGTAAATATCGTACTTTCCAAGACCATCCCCTTTCTCGTTAAAACGGACAGTGTCTCCGCTGATACCTGGTGATAATGAATTTATTAATGAGTTACATACATACGTACTCAAAACAAAGAGTCTAAACATATATGCTTTCGTACGACGTAAATAAGAAATATGCATATGTAAACATTAAATATTCATAAATACACATTAAACAATCCGAAAAATATTTTGTTTTTACTTTTAAACGAGCTCTCAAGGGAAAATAATAGAGTGATTTATATTCAAGATATGTCGGTGTGAGCGCTGTGTATATGTATTTGTTACCGGGTAATCGCTAATGATAAAAAAAACACACACAGACATTCATAAACGACAACTATTTACAAAAACAACATAGATTACTGACGTAATGACACAATTTATGTCTAACTCAAAACTCGACATAACGGAGGCAACATACAGAAAAAATACAGATTTGCATGAATGACATTAAAAACGTAATATGAAATTAAAACCATGTCTTCTTAAAAATAAAATAATTTCTCCTTCATCAAAAACATCATCCATTCATAGATCATGTATCTAGGTCGAATCAAGGTTGTGCATTGCACAATAGACAATATGGCATATCGGACATTTTCCGAAATATTATAATCATTTTGTAATCATTCCTTGGTTAAAAAGAGATTATTTTATATTAAGCTTCGATATAGAAAAATAGGGACAACGAAAGACAACTTTGTTTACAGTACCTATAGAAACTCACAATGTTAATCATATCTGGGTTCGAGATGAACCAAGCTGTTTTTCCTACCATCCGTGTTGCTGACGTACAGGAAAATCCTAACTACGGAACTTCCTTGTTTAATGCCGGTGTAATTACTCCGGTAGTTGTACATACTACAAACGTATCATATACAAGTCCAGAACAGTATGGTACGTCTTATCCGGTATAACAAAATCTAACAAAGATTTAGAAATTTGATTTATCTAGAACAAAACTTAACCCTGTGGGTAATCTTCAAAGGATTCATAGCTAGTGTTGTTTTGCCATAAATGACTAATGATGGATTCTGGTCTTGTTACCATAAACATAATGATCAAAGCGGATCATTACCAGTCACGACAATGGTACACTACGACGGTATATTTAGTTGACAGCTAGGGTTTTCAAATAGAATAGCTGTTGTTGCCTATCCTCGCTTGATCTGCAATCAACATGTGACCGCACTTATCATCAGGCGTAACTTAGAATTATATAAAGTATCGTATGTTTTAATACGCGTTATTCCGCATTAAGACCATTGTGTAGCCGTGCTGATTACAGGATAAATGTATCGGTATACATGTACCACTAGTAGTATATGATCGAACGGTCTTCTGATTGGTTGGTATTTTGACTCGAACTACTTTTTTTCGTGTGCATTGTGCCACGCGATCTTTTGTTTACGTCATCATTAATCGCTTCGACGTGACTCCCCCTCCTGTCCAGATTGTGGCGTAATACATAGGCTGCTAATGAAACGAGATAAATCACAGTAAAGGAAACTTTTACATTCTTACCACCCGTTGCAAAATATTGCTGATTAATGTAGCGATTTGTCTGACAATGATTCCCTCGATGATTCTGATTTCGATCGGGGGTAAAAATAAAAACCGTCGGTGATGTAAGGAAAATCAAGATTCTTTTCAAAATAATGTCGACGTTTTTGGCGGGAAGCCGATTGCTCCGCGCACCATACATTCGCGCATATAGATTGGGATTGTTTATTTTATTGATTAAGAACTGAAAACATTTAAGTTCGAAAGACATCGAACTACCCTTGAGTTCCCATATACATTGTACTTGGTCCTGATTTAATCAATTTGAAAATGATAAATGATTTACCAAGATCATTTCTTTGAATTTTAATTAATGACTTTTAACATATTCATGATAATATCACAATGCCTTATTATATGTCTACAATCACCTGAGGTATTCACACTAGGTCAACATCCCGCCGATGCCGGCTTATATTATTGTGACAGAAACATGTTAACAGACTTGTGGTTGTTGGATAGTATATTCATTTTACTCTTGTTAGCTGTTTTTTAAGTAACAAAATGCACTCGCTTGTATCATGTGAAGACAAAACGAGTGAAATCAGTGCCATATCTAACAACCACTCGTTGTGTAACCTCTATTTTTTCCCCTTCTTTTATTTACCTTAATCCACTTTATTAAGACATTACTTATTTCTATTCCAGTCGTAGAGGCAGAATCTATTCTTGTTCCAATCAAACCTGTACTAGCCAGTTACATTTTCATCAAAGTGAGAAAGGCATTATTAAAGGAGGAAACACGACTTAGCTCACCTGGAAAAGTCACATTTCTGATGTATGCGAGAATTTCCTTTCCTGATAGGTTACAGTTTTTGTACTGCCCTTTGCATTTGTCTGCCAGTAAGTCGTGTAAAGCGTGGGCCAGAGCGTACACAGAGTCAATAACAAATTGCACTAGGCCTTCCTGCTCGTATCCGACACTCAGGCTTCTTAGGTTCTCCTTTCCTATAAAATTACAGATCGCCCAGTAGTTCATGTGTCAATACAAACATAATGATACTATTGGATATGAAATACAGGTGGCCATTTAAATCATGTTTACTATATTATTGCGTTCACCAAACAAGATTGTCTAAAGCTGCAAATGTTCACTTTGCTGAAAACAACAGTGTTATGTACATGTTTATCACATAACAGTGCAGAGTTACATGTACTCTTCCATGTAAGAATGCAGATGCCCTCGTACTTTATTTTGTAAAACAATTAATGTGAACGCTGTCTACAATCGTACACATAACTTGCAATTCGTGCAACAGTCACATTATGACCTTACGATATAGAGTATCGGTCACATTGCAAACTTATCTTTACACATATCTTTGAAATGTAAATAATTTCAGTATATCTTGCATGGCCTTGATCAATTGCAGCCTCATTTTTCATCATCTGAGCCAGGCTGTTCCTAAGTAAAACACAGAACAAATCTCCTCCATACAAATTAGCTTTCCATGTTCATCTATATTGTACTTGTAAAAAAAAGTGCATTACCTGCATTTTGTCAAATCGTGTTTTGTATACATACAAATGAATATGCAATCAGCCTCCTAGTGTATCAAACGAATGAAAAGCCCTTGAATAATGTTCTTATAATTTAGTTTAATGTATATAACTCAGTATGGTAAATGTCTTTCGCTTTTGCATATCGCTGGACACAAACATTATTAATTACACTTCATTCTCAGCGCTAGGAACACAATCGCAGTACCAACGCTAAAACCTTAAAATGAGATGTATTTGGTCAATTATGACATTACAATCGTAATTTGAATTAAAACACCACATAATCAGTGTATGCCGAGAAACAAATGTATTATGCTATTGATTCGTCATTCTGGGGTGCTTAGCCTGGTACTAATCAGCACGCTGCTATAATCTATAACCTCTGACACCGGAAGTAGTCGTAACTGCTATTGCGAAATACAAGAAGTATAGTGATACCATGTTTTATAAGCATTTGATATCATAATCAAAGTTTGTAGTTGACGAAGAAATAACTGAATTTGCTCTATGGTGTACTGTATACTCCAGTCTAATTTTATTAGGCTCTTGAATTGTTTGGAAAAACAATTTTCTGGTTTTTTTTTGCTGTAATTCCTTGTAGTAAAATTGTCTGCAGATTTGGCCTTGATTTTTGAACAGCCTGAATATTTGACTTGATTGCTAGTGCATTGTACCACAGGGAATTAATGAAAAACAATTTAATCAGAATATGATTATAGTATGTCTAGTCAGAATTTTTTTTCATTACGTAATTGTGAATTTTCCTCATATACGTTGTTGCTGTTAAATACTAAAATAAGGTATGCGTACCTGAACACCGTTTCCTCGCTTTTGAATTGCGACTGACGCTACAATTAAAAATCGTCTCCCAGTATTCTGCGAACCACGGATTCTTGGAGCTGTGTTCTGGTGAAAGGTTCAAGAAATATTCGTCGAACTCTGAAAAAAAATCAAGATATCAATGACTACATATGTATTATTGTTTACATGTGTATGCATACTCTTTTTATGAAATATGCTGCCGGTGTCAGGTTATAAATACACCAATTATCAAATTGTCCTTTCAAATTGTCAATTATCGTTAAATAATTCTGCGTTTTGACCTGTTTTATTAACTGTATATCAGAGTCTGTTTGCATTAATTTCCTAGAATATGTTTCAACAACTTTACTTGCTGATGTAAAGTTGTTTTTAATTCGTTCGATTCGTTTATTCTATGATCAAGATAATGTTTGTGTAAATAAGGTTTTATGGTTATCCTTTGCATCGGAAATTTAAATAAAAAAAGTGTTCCAGAAAAGGGCTGCAGAGAATTCTAGTAACCCAAGCGAAAAATTGAGATTCGAGGAGATGGTATGTAAAACTGTTCTTGAAATTAAACAACCGCACGGGCTATATAATCAATGACGTCATATCTTCACCAAAAAGTCAGAAAATGTGTGTTAACTGCAATGTTATACAAAATATACCACTTGTGTGATAGACTCACATGTAGGTTAAACTGATAATCAAACTTTAGCACGATATCTTTCCAGAGGAGTGAGCTACTGGGAACGTAAGTTGTAATGAGTTATAAGTCATACGATTGATAACGAATAATAACTAAAAAACACACAGGTATTTTAGATATTTGCCGCACAAATATTTTTTGTTATTTTCAAAAGGATTTCTATAATTAACAGAGAAGAAAGACCATCGGCAATCTGCGAAAAAAACTAGTTAATCTGTTCTGGGTTGTTCTAAAGCAACTAAACTTAATTCATATGTTATCGTTGATACATTATGTGAAAGGTATACAGATACGCATTAATTTATGTAAAACATCATCACATAAATCTGAAGTAGTATGAGAAATGCGAAGGAAATCAATGAGGTGATATCATATTTGAATAACATTATAATGAAACTATTTTTCTTGATAAACATGTAAAACATAGTTATTAATTAAATAAAAGCAACGAGGAAATCATATCGATACCTTTGATAACATGTCGCTTAGGTAGGATAGTAACAGCGTCAACTGCGGCAACTTCTTGTCCAAAAACCGGATGTACCTTGGCGCCCCAGCTATCACTAGCTAAAAACCACAAAGTTTCGGATCGGTTTGAGCGCATTAACGCCTGAAGGAGACGCTTGGAATTGTCTTCGTTGACGAACATTACTACGGCTTTGGCTCGGTCATTCCAATTAGTTTCATCACTGTGGTATCGAAGTCATCGTCTGTGGAATCACGGGAAATAGACAATCGCTGAGCGATACAAATATCTGAAAAGACAGAAAATCACAGTGAATAAGATGTTTTTCTTAGAGGAAAGGATATCTGGTTTCAGGGAATACCTTGAAGTTCAATTACCTGACGAACTTGTTATCTATAGAAGAACCCGAGAGACGAACCCTATAGATTTAAAGTGTAAGTCAAACCAAGTGACGGATATCGTCTGTACATCACTCGAAAGTGGGTACGATAATAACACTTAGAGGATGTTTCTAATGAAGGTTATCATATGACAATAAATCAATTTATTTAATCTTGGACTCTACTGAGAGTCATATCATGGCCACTTTTTTCATATGGGTGTCTGGAATACACATCTTCATTGAAACGTGTTTTTCTTAGTTATTGATCTGTTCAAATATCTATATATCTTAAGCAACGTTTTTTAATGATGATTAAAGAGTTTGGTATACTCAATACTTTGAATCAGTCATTTGCATTCATAGTTAGTTTAGTGTTGAATAGATATCAATATAGTCAACCTATATTCCATGCATAGGTTTATTAACCAAAATACAATGATACTGGTGTCTTTCATTAAAAGTAAGGCAACCGAGTATTTTATTTATTTGAATGACTTTATATCAATAAAATCACTAAAGCCGCGGGACAAATAATACTTTGTAAATTCAAGTTATGGTTATATTAAAATGACTGTTGTACCCTATTGTTTTGAAATGATGTAACAGAAATGGAGAGGAAGGAGATCAAAAAATATACCCTGGGTAAAAGAAGACACGTCATATCAAGTCATTGTCAATCTCTGCAGATATAGGTGAAGAAAGGAATAGTACGGAAAAGTGAAAGGGCTTAATCAGAGATAGAAGTAGATTTAGTCCTATCAATTTAACAGACTTTGAAATCAGCTGTGTGATAAATTTAATTCATCCTTTGCTCTTTTTCATTTAAATCTCCGGGTTTTTTTTTAAACAGCCGCTGTGAATAAAAAGCGACGTACAGTTGAGTGTAGACTAAAGGTTACACAAAGTGCACTCCGAGTGCACTCCGTTTGGACTTGGAGTGCACTCCGTTTGGACTCCAGGTAAACTTGGAGTGCACTCGGAGTGCACTCCAAGTTTACCTGGAGTCCTATCAGGCCCCAATCCTACCTGGGTCCACATGTATCACATGTACCTGTAACCAAGTACATATATATACATAATGTTTATAAATATATGTATACTCTTATACATTTTGACTCCTTAAACATGTAACAATAAGATATGTGTTACTGTTTTATCTTTGTATATATCATCTTATTATTTTGTTGGTTCATTTTTAGTTGGTTAACTAACAATATCTAATATAATAGATTTTTTCTATTAGTAAACTTTATATAAAATTAATAGATCTGGCACTTCGTTGAAAAATGCATGATAGCATTCCTTTGATTTGAAGAGTTTTAACAAGCCACGTAAATTAATAGAAATTGGTAATAAACAAAACATATTTGGCAAGCTGTTTGTGGTCTCTCAAAATGTAGAGTTTGATTGTGTACTGGAAATATCTTGTACTCGAAGTACTACTGTTTTTAATATTTCAAAAACTGCAGCTGGCCTTATGTCATTTTTTTTTTTAAGTTTGAACATTTAAATTTATGATTTTATAATTGGCTTGAACAACCATTGTACATTCATGACCTGTATCTGTTACATAAAATGTATGAGTGACACATATCATGATAAATATTGACTGAATGGGAATAGAAAACGATGTAGTTCCAATAGGTCAGTTTTACAGGTAAATAAATGGTACATAGGTTGCCGTGTCCAACTGCCCTGAGGCAAATTGTACCTCAGGCTCTATAATCTTATTTCCAAGGACGAGAACAATGTGTACTAATTACGGGTATAAGGCTATAGGTTGGTTTTGGGAAATGGTGAATTTACATTCATTATACCATTTGGAATTACACTGATTTTTTTTTTTTTTTTTTTACTTTAATCTCTTTCTTTACAATTAATTTTTTAAAGCAATGTCTTTATATTTTTGAATATAACAAGATAAGAACTGCATCATTTCTTAATTTGATTTGCATTAATTTTTTCTGAACTTATATCATTCAACATTGTACCTCTACATACCGGACACCTGCATAAACCGGCCAATACGTTTGGTCCCTATGACTAACGGTTTAGACAGGTTACAATGTAATAAGAAACAGCTTATTTTTACTTTCTAATTTCAGTATAGAATGACTTCAATTCAATAGAGTTGGTCTTCTTAAACCTGTTAACCAATTTGTTAATGGTTTTACAGCTTATCGTTACACTTCGACCTTAATTACACTGGTATTTCATTTATACATGTAATTTTGGTCTGATTAAGGCCTCTCAGATGGAGAGCTACAATCCTTTCCTTCAAGTCAGGAGATAATCTTACTGTTCTGTTAATTGGCCTGAGGTTATAACACACCCTGCATTGCAAAGCTTCATCATTTGAAGCCATGGCTAACAGTGACAAAATTGACATAGGTATTTCTGTGAACCCAGGACAGTACCTGTAGCTGGCTCCTAAAACTCACCTGGCACAGGTCTCAGGTGTGTCAGGCCAGAGTTAGTCATGCATGACCAATAATAATAGCAATTAAACAGATACTGTCATTCATTATGGGTAGTCCAGAACTACATACTTGTGTTTACATTATGTAAGAACATTAATTTAACCAGGTAATGCTCATAAATATGTACAGTTGTAAATGTATATTTTTCTAATGATACATTTAAATATAATATAACCTATATAAACTAAAATGATTATGTTTATTTTATAATTACTGGCCTGAACTGAGTACATATATGTAGAGAATGTCTTATTAAAAAAACACATAATTCATTAAATACTGTAAACTTTAAATATTTTGAATAATCAATAACATAATATAGACACATTATCTAAACTTCCGTTAAAGTCATGATATATGTACAGTAATAAATATTCTAATTAAATAATTTTCAATTCCTTAACAGAATGAAATACAATTCACTTACATCTTAATAAAATATGAAATAATAAGCAATTAATTTAACTTTCATAGAAACCTGATTATAGCATAAATTGTTTAACCGTCTTTTATGGATCTTAATAAATATAAATTTAACATGTAGGCATTATTACCATGTATTAACAATAAAATAAATATTCCGAGTAGATTAACAAATGTTAATAGTAATATTAAGAGAACAAAAGTAATTTGTAAAAATCTATTTATTTATATGTAAATTATATTAAAAGCATCAAAGTATTAATACATGTATATATGATATACACATGTAGTCTGATTATAGAACTGGGGTATAGGCATGGTGTCTTATAGGACTCCAGGTAGACTCGGAGTCCACTTGGAGTGCACTCCAAGTTTACCTGGAGTCCAAACGGAGTGCACTCCAAGTCCAAATGGAGTGCACTCGGAGTGCACTTGGGTGTAACCTTTAGTCTACACTCAACTGTAGCTCTTCTATGCTGGCATTGAGTACAATGAAAGCAGATTTTATCCAATCATAAACAAGACACCTCGGTCATCAATAAACAGACTTTGTCAAGACATGCACACATAAGTGAATTTACAGGATATGTCTTTTGTTTATATAACAATAGGAAAACGCTGATATAACATACATGTACTGGGTATCTGTGAAGAATTTCTTAGAAAAGAAATAGATAGTAATGATTGAACAATGGTTTTACGTTTTATAGGCTGTATGATAACCATACCCGTGACAAGGACAACACCATCCTCTTCCCTTGGTAAATAATTTCAATACAGTTACATGATTATGCAAGTACGTAACAACAGACTGGTCTACGGGAGACAGACGGATTCTTCCAATGGAACGTGCCATCATTTCCATAACCAGATATAACGTCTGCAATATCTAAATGATAGACATGAAATTGACAGCTGGAAGGAGTAATTGCCCCTTTTTCTTATTCGTCTATGATTAAACAAATAAGCATGGTATTTGACATTTCAAAAGACCGTTGCTTCATTATAGCATTGGTGGTATTTTTCGAAGATTGGTCTGTGTTCTGTACATTTCTGCTTGTTTAATGAGTATAATGGACACTGTTGGACATCATTGTTGAGGCAAAATCATCGTATTCCTATTGATTTTAGCAAATTGCATGTTCGTTGAGTTTTATTATCGAATTTTCTCAGTGTACTACTAGGGCAATCGACTTGATAATGTGCCATGCTATGTCCCTATATCTGTTTTGCGTTTAAAAATAGGTTTAGAGAGATGTGTAAATATCGATAAACTCCATTATACTAACATTTATGTCGAAATAAAGATTAAGGACAAAAGATGATATTGTAATTCATGATGCAAGCAACACAGGATATCAACGAGCAAAAGACATGTCAAATGTCATGTCTTGTAAGGATATATTCCACGAAACACTGATGCCGATCGTAAAACTGTTCTTCTTTTGTCGCAAATCTGCATCTCTAAAAACTTGTTTTAATTAATACATGATTATTAAAGTTTTCAAGGAATGTGATTGATTGATTCGTAATAGAAATAGGTATCCCTGAGGTATTTTGGCGAAAAAAAGGAAATGGAGTATGAAAAATGCGTATTGAAACCTTACATATCCCCCCCCCCCCCAGCCCCAAACCCCCCCCCCCCCCCCCCCCCCCCCCCCCCCCCCCCACACACACACACACACACACAATCTTTCTCTTAATTTGTAATTTGGATTTTCATACCATTTTCTCTCTCTTGATTTGTAATTTGGATTTTCATACCATTTTACAGCCACTGGAAATCAATGTAACGAAGCATGCACATATTGACATTTTGTCTGTGATGTTATGAACACAGTGTACAAGACAGATTCAATATCGCCTGTAACATCTGTCTATGTTGACATTATACAGCGACACCTCCAAGATGATAAAAAAGAACATCCTTCGGTCTACACACTAGGTAGACGTATTAGTGTTATGTGACTGGACGTAACAATCTGTTGAAGTAGCCAGTTACATAGCTATGCGTCAGATTTGCTATCCTGAAGGTTATTTGGCGGACATAATACTTTTACGCATGCATTTGATGATACACGAGGTTCCGACTCTGACCTCATATCGATAGTACTGTATATTACAAAGGTCACCAAAGCACAACGTAGAAACCTTTAAAAGACGTTTCATTTAGAGTGAACTACCCTTATGTCAGCTATCTACACAATTGTGCATTTTACATATGTTTCACACACCAAAACAGATGGCGCTAACGAGCTGAAAATGGAAAGATGACTACTAAAGTCCATGTTATTGTTTTATATCATAAAGCTTTTCTGATTGCTAGTGTTACAAGTTGCGGTCGGAACCAAATAGTCGTCACATAACACTTTACTTCCTTATCCTCACTTGCGTCTCTGTGGGGAAACATATTATGTGTTTGTTTATGGTATAGCCATGTTGTACCATACCTGAATCGATTCTAATATAATTGTTCAAGATTTGCTCCGGCTACGTGCACCCGCACAATACAGTTCTGACTTCCTATACCTTATGACCGACATAGCTGATATACCATAATACATTATGTGTTTACATGAACATGTGACTGAGACACCCACAACACTGACAAGATATGTGTCCTACATGAAGACGGGTCGAATACATGATGAAGCCTGATAACTTAGACATGTCGTCTAGCTGCGGATAAATACTAGGGAATTTAAACATTACTAAAGTTTCGATGTTCAGAATTTCAGAATTCCTCAAACACTTCTCCAGAAAGCAACATGGGGTGCTGAGGTTGTCAGCATAAATGCTCTTTATTATATTCTATCACAAAGGTCGGGTTTCAAAATGGTCTAAGAAGCAAATACAATAGTTTGTATGTGCTGTTTGTACCCTCCGTAGTCCTACATTTACAAATTGGCATTTAAATCCAAACATGTACGTACGCAATAATAATCCGACCTTTCTGTGCAAAAAATAAAAGTGTATGGTTTTGGGGGAAATGCTACAATATCAATTCTTCATTTATGGAGAAAACTAAATTTGATTTTACTGATACATGTAGCTGATAATATTAAGGTAGATATTATATATGCAAAGGAAACAAACCTGCACTTTTGCAAACATTAGGAATAAGAGATACAATTACATTGTATGATAGATCTTGAGTAAGAACATGTTCTTTTACATTAAGCAACATTTTCTGAAGGTCGAAAATACAACTTTCTATGGACACCCATTTTTATTTTGCGCTAAGAACATCTCCCCAAAAAGTATCAAATGAGTTGCCCAAAAATAGTAATTAAGAGTTCTGTGCAAATTAATTATAACTGCTTGACAATATTGCTGTGTAATTTTAAAAAGAAACTAACAAAAGGAAAACTCTGTTTTGCATTGAGATGTTATTAACCAATCGATATAATTAACTGAATTGAAATGTTAATATTATGTCTTTTATTAGTATACAGGGACTGACGCTTACATTAATAAGTAATAAGCACAGGAAATAAATGCATGCAAATAATGTGTACAGGTGAAGGCCGGGACCCGGTGATGTGCCGTCATTCGATTATTGATGACGTCAATACAAATTGTAACTTAGGTCAAAGTTCAAATTATTGACCAATTAAAAGACCGGAAGGTAATATTCCACTAGTTGAATATCCAACAGTCGGTACATTTATACAATGGCTTGAGAGTGGAATAACACAGATTATTGTGTTATAAATCTTATTCAACGTCTTGATTATAATTAACAGCGAAGGTCATTTGAAGGACGTGGCCTACACATGTCGCCATTACTTCTCTGCTTGCTACAGGTTATTTTATATGAGGAAAGTCAAATGTATGCATAAAGGTTCGGAGTGTAACAGGGTGGTCTGTTATGTCTACTTTCATTCAGCAAGTCATTTGGTAGACACACATCAAAGTCAAAAATCTATACTTTGCACAAATGGTAAAGTTTTGATCTTTGGGAAGGGCTAATGTAAGTGATAATACTCCATATATACTTAATAGTAGTTTTGAATAGAATTAATTTGAAAGACATTCAAATACCATTTGTTCAAATTTGACTTTTTTTCACAAAATGCTTTGTGAGTTAAACATTCCTTTATCGGTAAAACTAACAATCATTTTTATGTGGTTTCCAACAATCTTCGTTATCAGTTAAGTACTTTAGTTACGTAATTAGTTAATTAAGCAAGTGCAGCATTGATTAATTTGAGTTTAATGTATAGCCATGGGAGCCAATTTGGTAGAACAAAGCAATGTAACAGTGAGCGGTCTCTTAGGGCAAAACACTCTTAAGGCCTACCCCTATGGGAAATCAACATTGCTAGAAACCCTACATTTGTACCTTTCTTAGATACTCTTACGTTTAGTTGGTCTCAGCCATCTGACGATTTAGGAATCGAGCCAGTACCTAAAGACACACAAGGGTCATATTGCCGTCAAAAGCTTTAATACGCTTAGCCGACCGGGACTTGGTATTTCGCGAAATATATTAAAGACAAAAAGTGTAAGTTTTTAATTGACATTTATGGATGTTCATCCTATTCTTTTGACAGCAATATATGTTAGCTTAGTACATTGAGTCGTTACATGAATTGGTTTTGTCATTTCAAAAAGGTCTAACTGGTCCTTTGACACATATCGTTAGTACTTAGATAGATGACGCATGTGTTGCGGTATATGCCAGTGCCTCTATTACGTAACACACAAGATAAACTCCAGGAACCGAGGAGTCTATAGAGATTACACCGCCTGTACAGATTATGGAGAACTATATCGATTGGTTAATTAATATCACATGATACCAAATACAATTGTGCTTTCTCCCATATATCCATTCTGTAATTCTGCTGATGAAATCTAGAAATTCGTGTAGATTATTAGATTAATTCGAACCAAAAATATCTAAATAATTTTTCGCTGATAGAGGCAACAACATGTACGATCGATTAGACTGTGTACGAAGAATGAAGCTATGGAAGGAAGTATTTGATGTAATTTGAAGATACAACTATAAATATGGATGTCAGAGATCACCTTGATTGAAAAAAAGCCAAAAGACAAAAAACAAAAAACAAACTAAAATAAAACCGCTCTCCGTTTTGAGGACAACACGCAATACAAGAGAACCAATGGCAGGTTATTTATTTATTTGTATAGTCTTACCCCTGTCACTGTCACTGCCACAGTAACCTGGAATCCTAATAGCATTTTACTATTGTCTATGTTATTCGCGCTATATCTGCGTAAGGAAAAAGTAACGTTTTTATTAAGAGCTCCGCGTGCGAACATTATTCCAATTAATCTAGAGCAAAATATATTACGTTCCTTCGAACTACCATATACAGATGAAACAAGCATGTGACATGAAAGTGAATATTTAATAGTTCCTTGTAATTAACTCGCAATAATGATTGTATTTATGTAGCAGATAATTGTTACATGTTGAAATAATTTCCTGTACAGTTTGCTTGCGACTGTTGTTGTAGATAATGACTCCCTGATGACAATCAGAACATATTCATATTTCTTTCAATCACAGCTTCTACTTTGATCAACATATAATATTAATGAAATTTATCGATATAAATCAAATATAGATATTTACTTACAGTAATCATTCGGAGTGTTTATTACTAATAACTGTATGTTTTCTCTTAGCTATTTCTTTGATCACTAGAATGGTAATAACAACCGTTGCGCCATACATGAATGACATTTTAGACAATCTACCAACATGGAATTGGATCTTAACACTATGCACTGGCTACAATGGTTCACTTACAGGGCTAGTCGACACCAGTAATGTAGGCCTATTGGGTTCGCCATCCGACAACTCTCGTTAGTACTAATTTCTAACATATTGTTTAGGTGCTGGAGACGATCGATAACGCCGTTGGTAAAGCATTGTTATCTAAGAACAGATTCGTATGTTGCTGGTCGGCATTTTTTCCTGGAAAGCTAACAATGCAACTTATTTCTTAATTAACCATATAAATTAATCGTATATCGGGCAAAGTAATCTTAATGAAGCACGTTGGGGACTATCTTCTAAAAGGTTAGGAGATTCAACTACCAATATTGCAAATGTTGACATTTTACACATCAGCAGAAATGTCTGTACACGGAAGAGATGGATAATGATTTCTTGTCAATATTTGTAGGGATTGTGAGTCGTTTGACACTTTTGTAAATACAACGATAAGGAATGAAGCATCCTACAAATTGTACCATTTTGCTAAATGTTAATTTGTTGAATTTTATTTCCGCAGATAGAAAAGGCGCTCATATTCTAGCAATATCCCATCTCACAGAGATATTTGCAACACAACAAAACAATAACATTTCGCTTATGGCAAACCCGTGTATGTATCCCCATTCTCCCTAGGCCTATATCTGCCATCAGCAGACGTGTCACTAGCCCATTTACCCCGGTAGATGGCGATGATTACATCTCAAGAAGACATAGTTTTGTTAACGAGTTATCAGATTGTACAACTACCATTATGACGTCACTGCCAATGGCTTCCACAACGTGAAAGCGAGATAATCGGGTGTACTATTGCTCGTTACTGGACAATACAAGAAGTAAACACTATCTAGAGACAGGCAACAGGCATTTTGACTGAGCCAAGCAGTCATATCTTGATTGTTCCAGAAATACTCTCATCGTGTGAGCAATCATTGTACCTTGTCTAAATAGTCAATCTGAATGTCCATATTTTTTATCCACCAGTTGAGTTGCACAATTGTCCTTTCTACCTTATAGTCTTGCTTTGTCTATTGTGCGGGGCATGTACTTATCCATTGCTTGATATTTGAATAATGCTTTGAATATGCTGTACTTTTTGCCCAACTATTTAATCATTCGTTAATTAAATGTTAAGCATGTCCTGCACTACCCTTGTCTACTGTGATGACATAATCTTATATTTTTCTTAATATTTGAGTAATGTATTAAACCTACGGGCGTGTTTGCATAACTGTATGTTGTTTCTTAGCAGGCATGTTCATTTGGCATCAAATATTCGTTGTCTGACCGTTAAAATGCTTCCTTCATCTTAAGTTCAAAGATTTGTGTTTTTATGTCGGATATGAAAACGGAAACATTTTATGATCACGTCTTCGCTAACTCATTATAGGACGAAAACCTTACCTGTATTCCAGCAGATTGAATCAGGGACGCTCTCACTTTCGAGACATATTTAACAAAAAATGTGATTGCTCTTTAAATGGAGAATTAAAACACAAGAAAAAATTCCCTAGTTTTAGATTAAACATCTCAGAACGTATTCTAAGAGAAATGTTATCAATAACACACCCCCCCCCCCCCCCCCCTTTTTCTAAAAAAGTATTGGTTTTGTTCGTTGGCTGTGTAATTTTGTATAACTTTTTTTAAACAAGTAACTATACATGATAGTTTAACAGTATTGACATTGTGACGTATAATTCTTGTTAATTGTACCGCAAGTCATTTAAAAGTTAAAATTGACTCAGACATTCGTTGTACAGACGCTAATCCTAGAAGTCACTAATCAATTTGGAAACAGGTAAGAGTGTCGTAAGAGGAGACAATTTGGCGCTCTGCCTCACCTGATAAGTTGTTATTTAGAAATAGATAAATATGGTTATCTGGTGTAGATTAATCAGAAAATCAGTTTATCTTTTACTAAGGATTAACATTTATGGAAAATATGTTTGTCAGTTTTTCGAGTTTCCAATTCCGAATTACGCAATGAACATCGAAATAAGTTGATCATGGTTATAACCCTAAGCAATTATATTTTGTGATAGATGTTGTTTCGTTGGCATTTTATCTACAGTAACTGTCAGGCGGTGGAGATCAAAAGTACTTTTCCTCATTGTATCTGCTGACACGTAACATTGGAACAGTACACGTATTTAATAGACCCACGAGATAAGCAATTAAAGGTTACACTCAATGATTGTATAAACAGCTGCTATCGATTGATTTACGTGAGTCTATAGGAAATTATTCTCTCCTTTGGCGTGCGAGTTAAAGTCTCATATCTCATAAACCTAACGTGAGGACACGTTTTGGCTGTGTAGGTTATTTGTTTTTCAAATAAGGTACAAAATTGTTTTGACCCGATGAAATCAAAAGTCATTATTTTAGCAAATTAGCTATAAAAAAGCCTGTGTATATAAGAAAGCTTCGATATGATCGCATTTAAGATTTATTGTTATACCATACTTTTGTTTCCGGTGCATGAGTGAATATTGCGATTATTACACCTACTTTTCTTCTCAAACTGTAAAACCATTTTTGTAAAAAAATATAATGTAGTTTATGCACTTGTTTTATGTATCACCTAGGACATTTTTATTTTTTATTGCAATGATGCTCATTATATCTTTTTATTTTACTTGTTTGCCTCATAAAACTATGGCATTTGAGGGGCCGCGGTGGCCGAGTGGTTAATGTGTCCGACACTTTATCATTAGCCCTCCATCTCTGGGTTGCGAGTTCGAAACCTACGTGTGGCAGTTGCTAGGTACTGACTGTAGGCCGGTGGTTTTTTTCTCCGGGAACTCCGGCTTTCCTCCACCTCTAAAACCTGACACGTCCTTAAATGACCCTGGCTGTTAATAGGATGTTAAACAAAACAAACCAAACAACCCAAACATATACCTATGGCATAGGTATGCTAATAAAACTGTGAATGTTGTACATATGTATCGCTGGCTTTCCAAATTGCCGCTTAACTGAGGGAATTGTATATTGAAAAATGTTAAATTTCTCAAAAAGAAAAGAATGGTTGTAATGAAAAGTATAAATACTACATCTATTTTAAAAGGTTTTTATCCGTCTGATAATAAACCCCGCGGAATTGTATTTCCGTGACATAGTTTTAATGAAGAAAGCAAACGTTTATAAGGAGCCAATAGGTCGATATATAGTAATTGATATGAAATAAGCTGGTGTCTGGATTGTTTCACATTCCTGTCAATTTGATTCGACTAAACGTGCCACTGTCGTGAAATGCACGTGAGTACGTGGCAAAAGTTTACATCTGTTTCTCAACACTTCCCGTGGTCGCGATAATCGATATTTTGTGGTATATTTTTTATGATTTTCCGGCATGGAAGCTACAGGAAATTTATGCAATCTGATTTCTCCAAGGAATTCAGGGTCACCGACAAAATACAGTATCAGTCACGAAACTTCCATAGGCAGGGAACTCCCACGAGCATTACACTCATGAGAAAATGTACGTTTACATACTAACACAGGTTTAGCACGCGAACACACAATTAAGTTTATCACCATTTGTTATTTCCGATTGATAGAACGTAATACATAAACATGTCAACTGCACGTGCAAATAACGCATGTGACGAGCTTCCTGATTTCACCACGTGGAACAATGCATGCGATTGCCAGTTTCTGTTAGGGAAACTCCAGAAAATATTTGCACTGTTTTTTATTTGGATAGTTTTCAATAAAGTTTTGTTGCATTTTTATTGTCATTGAGTTTTTTTTCTGTTTCTTCAGAATGAAAGGTTACGTAGTTAATGACACTTTCGTTAGACGAGGATTCATCATTCATTTTAAATCAGTTGACCAAAAATGCACTATTTCTTGTTTGCAATGGATATTACATCTACAAAATACAACTAACAAGGCGTCATCAACAACATTGACATTACGTACCGTGATGTTTAGAGATCTCGGCGAAGGCCCCGATGCCTTTCGCACCATAATTGCCCTCGTCAGCCAGCGTACTGACATAAGTCCAGCCGAAAGACTTGGCGATATCCACCATTGCCTGAGCCTGGAATGAGTCTGGTGGTACAACTCTCGAAAAATACTCGAACCTTGATTTGTCGCTCAGATCAACACTCGTAGAAGCATAGCTGATCTGTGGAATCTACAACACATAATAGTATACACTGATTATAGATAACAGTCAAACGGTTCTTAGGTACGTTAAGGATAATCTCTATAATTAATAAAGAATTTCACTCTAGGACAATTCCAAAATGAGATGATTTTTTAAGGACAAAATTTAAAAACAATCGATTTGAAAATTACGAACGTTGATTATTTTCTAATGAGAAAATGTGGAAATTCAAAGAAAAAACTATATGCTAGGTGGTTAATGATAACACATACCAATATGGTTTCTAATAAAGCAATACAATAATAGGGCATAGTTTTGGTGTTTGGAGTTAGATAGGTGGGCCATTGATATCGTTGATTAACTACAACACTAACGATTCAGTATATACACACATCTGAAAACAATGCCGACATCCCCGATTTTCAAAAGTTTTTTTTAAATTATTATTAATGCTGGACTTTCAGTGTTGTGATGTCTTGTATTTCTCAAAATTCAGAAACGCACCACAGTGAGTGTGTCGATGTTGGCAAATGGTAATTTTGTATCTAGAATAGCTCTTAAAATAATGTTTAGCGCAATAACGCATGGAGTTTCTTTTTTTGTGGTGGTTAGGTCACTAAATGCTTACAAGTTTAGAAAGCTCTTAAGGCCACTTGATACCGGACATGTATGGCTGCCATTTTTTTTTATATGTTTTTAACCAAGAATACATGTGCTCCTACACTGGCAGCATCACTATGAATTGTAGTATACAGTCACATAGCTACATAACGACATATAGGCATATGCAACATGGAATGTAAATATAGTCATTTAGAAATTGCTAGGTTGAGGTCGAAAGTTGAAAAGGAAAAGGACTATCAACACAAAGTCAGTGGAAATAAGAAGGATCACGAATACCAAAAATTGCTTTAATTTATCAATATATCCTCAAAGTGCGACACAGCGAAAACCAACGACACTACATTAACTATCAAAAAATGTGCCTAATTCAAACGCATTTTGTAAAAAAGGGAAACCTCTGAATCCGATACAGGTCGGGGATGTCTTACTGAACGTTTCTGCTAAGATATCGTTCTGAAACCAACATAAAGGCATTCTGTTACCAACGGCATGTTGATTGACACACCTTTGGAGAACCTGTTGCAGAACATGTGAGAGGTCTCCATTTTTGAAACAATGAAGAAACGAGAACATCTACGGTCCTTATTGCAACACTTGGGTCTTAAATATATCGCATGTTTTTCTGTATATACTTTCCTGCTATTCTGTGTTTTTTTAATTTAATATTTTATCTGGTTCTAGGAGGACGTTAACCCCTATTAATGATATTGATAATTTGACTAGACAATGCAAGCTCTCCAGTTATCTAATCCAGTAGAGCACTCTTTTACAGTAACACGTAGCTGTAAAAAGGGTATCTTTTGAAAATGAAGTCGAATTACGTTAATAATGTTCATCAAACTCTTATCTCAAATTAGTTATGGAAGATGTTTGGTCTGTTTTGTATGCAACTGATTTTTCCGATAAGTTGAATATTATATGTCCGTGCCTACGTCATACTAGATGTTTTAAATCCGTTCAAAAAGACCGTGTACAATTCAACTACACTTGAAAACCTACGTAATATCTCACTTTTATCTCTCATCCGTCTTTCAGGGTAATAGGGGTTCCATCTTATATGAAATCTGTGCTTTGACAAACATCCCCCAGACATCGTATGAAGCCTTGTTTTACGAAAGTCAAAAAAATTTCCTAATGTAAATCGATGGTATGGCTGATATAAATCTCAAGCCTGGAGCAGCGTATTACTTCTCCAGGCTCGAAATTTAAATCAGCCAATACCATCATTGTTTTCCTTTTAAAAAAATCATGAGCAGTTCCGTAATTCTAGAATAGCATTGTTAAAGATTCTTCTACGAGGAAGCCATCCTTGAGTACAATGGTTGACAATAAATTACTCTCTTTTTTCTTCATTCCAATTTTGAGAATCATACTGTTATATGTATCCAATCGTGATACAATTTTCCAAATGAACACCATCATTGGATTTGTTAATTTATTAATCAACTTTCACATTTTTATTGTTAATTAAAGCAAGGACGCGATTGATCATTCTCAATCAAGGACAAACAATGCACATGATATTACCAAAAACTGATTTTAAATGTCATTCTAAATTGGAAATGAAAATTGCCATATGAACCTCCAAGCAAATTTAAAAGAATTTTCCATAGTGTGACATTGTGTTTGTATATCCGTTTGTGATATTTTATAGTTTATAGATATTTGTCTGGAGGTTTGATAATATAATACTTCCGTTCAGTGTTATATCGCAAAGTATAGGCATTGTGAAAATATTTAGTCTCTTTTAAAATAAAGAGAAAGACGCATACACAGAAAAAATACCTGAACTGGAAAATATTTCAAACATTACATGTGATGCGCAGAAACTGCGGACGTCAACACCTAACTAAGATCAAAGTGATTTTAGAAAATACTAGAATCTCGCGTGTGTATAGCGTTAGTGTGACTCAATATGAAGATGAATTAATATGGCGAAGATAAACCCAGATGAGTAATTATCAAACTTTACAAAATATGATTCGGCACTAAATTTAGAAATGGGTATTCCGCGTTTAAGAAGAACTAGAGGTTACCACTAGGAAAGATAAATTTAAAATTGTATATTCTACACTGATATTGAAATTACCACCAAAAAGGGAAATTTAAACAGTGTGATATAAAAAAAAAGTCAACAGTTTTGTATTAGGGATGGTAGCGGAAGTATCTTGTCTTATTCTAATCTGAATAAATGTTAATTTTGTGAATTTAGGTTTAAAGTGTATTAAGCTTCGCTGCTTGTAGAAGATTTGCAGTGATTGTATATCTCGCAGTGGATTACGGTTTGAATTGGTAATATTATGTTTAAGGCCGAAGGTGCATAGTTGTAATATTAATCAGTTATCTGCCTGTAACAACGCTTAAATTCTGTATTGAAATAGGTTTTTAAAAAATAAAGTAAAAATAAAGTCATAAATCAACATTAAATATATAAATAGATATATCCAACAATAATTTTAAAACTGTTCAATTGATATATTTCCCAAACCGATATCCATTAAAATGATGTGAAACAAAACGTAGTGATATGCTAGTGGCTGAGTTACATATAGCTTCTACTGCCTGCGGTGTGTTAATGCCGTTTCATCAGACATGTGATGGATAGAAACGTTGACAGTGGATGCACTGGAGAAAAAGTAAAATAGATGACGTAATGAAAGACGATATTTCATTGCATTGTTCGTATAACCTCATAATGAATTACGTCATTGCACAAACCGGGTTCTAACAAAGGGCTGTCACAAGCACTAACAGATTACGCTGGAGAAATATCGTTAACATATTTACCTGAGTGTTACATGTTTTCCTTTGTTTTGCATTGAGAAGAATTTCAACAAAAATCTAATTATGACACCATTAATGCTTTATGTGTCAGATTGAATTCCATGCCTGTAAATTTGTTTCATTGCGGAGATAATCACAGGAATCCAGGAAATGACTAACTATAAAATCAAATAGAATGCACTTAAATGTAACAGAGCAGAGCAAACTTTAATTCGAGGAAAATGTCCTCAACACACAAGTGAAAACATATTAATGTAAAATTACCGACAAACAGAGGGAAAAGGGATGGTATGATTCGTGTATTACGCATATGGAATTAAATCTGCAGGAAATGTATATTTTCAAATATAACAAAACATTATAATTTTCAAATCATGATGGTAAACATTTATGCTTTATTTTAGAAATATAAATGATAGCTGTTGTTACCATTCGGCGACCTAACTCATTCTTCAAATGATAACCATAAAGGTTATAAAGGTAATGAGCCTAGTTTCTTTAGGATTTGCTGTATAGTCGGCGTTTAAGTGTTTGGAAGTGACAGATACTGAAAACAGCAACGAAAAGAGATAAATGATTACTGCGGTAAAGCTTTGTTAGTTATCTTCCACACACGGGAAAGTTTTGTTATCGTGATATTTCCTAACACCGCAAAAGAAACATACTGACATTCTCTAAGGAAATAGTACCCAGCTATTATAACTTTTTTCGCAAAAGTACCTTGTCAGAAATATAGCAAAACTCAACTTCAACATTCCTCCAATCCTTAGAGGATTATTTTGTTGTCCTGTTTCTTTCTATTGAATCATTACATGATGTTGTATATGATGCTTGTGTTTTTATGTCTAATATAAACTTTAGCTTGTAAATGTGAATTAGCTATGCAATGTCTCTTAATTAGAATGAGTTATTTCATTTTTACGAGTTATTTATGTTACGTAGCTGCAATGAGGAAGCATTCTATAATTTACAGCAAGTTATTTCGCGTTTTCGACAAATCTATCTCATGTAATAAAAATGATAAAACAAGTTCAAACAAATGTTTCAACGTGCAGGTTATTAAAAAGACAACAGCCCTGCAAATGTAGGTCATGTCCAAACAATAAAATCTTTACAAAATGGCAGTTGGGACGGTGACAATGAAACAAATCAACTAGCATCTAACACGTCTAACCTCAATGAACTAGAATATGAAGTTCCTTAATCTGGTGTACTAGTACTTATATAAACATACCACAACAGTTAAATGCTTTAATTTTTCAAATCCAATAGAAGCATTGCCTGATAAGACAAAATACACGAATTTCACTTTCCTGGCAAATGAGTTACTTCATAGTAAAACATAACTCAGAGAGAGCCTCCAATAATGGTTTAGTTACATACATATTACAAATGTGGAATGTATGGTTTTATTTTAAAGATAGTGCAAGTGGAAGTGCGATGAAATAATGGAAGATATTATCGTTTTTATATATGAGGTTTTGATAGATTTATCAAAATATATATCACGATTCAGAGGCAGTTATATCTGTTGTACACATCGAATCATATAAAACGATGGGTTAGGTTCCGGACCAGACTGGCACAGTAATATATATATTCATACTTAGAAAGGTCATAGCTCCATCCACATAACAAACAGGCGCAGTTATTAAATTAACTTGACGAACATGTCAGAAGTATATCGTTATAATTCAGCAAAATATGATATACAAAGCGTGTTACATATAATACAAATCAACATACAACCTTCAATAACAATTAACTTTAACACGAGAACACACACTCAACCCACAGAGAATTTGTAACAAAGTTATGTGACGGGCAATTCCACCCAGATAATTGCAATATGTATCACTAGTTAATTATGGCAGAGTGGACCTCATGTTTATTATACTCTGGCCTCTTACACCTGAGTTCAGACTTGATATTTCAAAGACGTTAATTTAAGTTTCATTATAAATTTTACAGCATAGTTCCTTTGTTGAATGTGTTCGCCGTATGTTCTGCCGAACGAGTTTTGTTCTGCACACAAAGGCATTTTTTAGAAAGATTTTATTCTCAATTTTGCAGCTATTTAAGAAATATGTTTGCAAATATTGCAGTGATATGTTTGCAACTATTTCAGAAATATGTCTGCCACTATTTTAGAAATATGTCTGCCACTATATAAGAAATATGTCTACAACTATTTTAGAAATATGTTTGCTGCTATTTCAAAAACAACAGAGAAAAACTGTATGTAAATACACAGAAAATTGCAGGCCCTCCGAAACCAGCAGCTATTGACCAACAAAAAAAATCTATCTAGAATATCTTGATACTTAGCAGCAGCTATGCAGAAGCAATTCAAATATACAGGTTAACATTTTATGATGGGCAGACAGGAGTGTTACTTCTCATGCGGGGGTAATTAATCATCTCGAAATCAATGTTATTATTTTGTTTTTGTTTCACGCAGGACTGTGTAGGTAGAGAAGACCAATAAGATTATATTGATACTTGTGACCTTAAAGTAAGTTTAAATCCATATATTCTGATAACATACATGGTAAACAGTAGTTATCTTATCTATACCACTTGCCATAGACCTGTTGTTATGCGGAAAATGATTCTTTAAATACTCTACGTTATAAAAAAATGAATAAAATACACTCGAATACTTTATTTCTGATTAACACGATACACAAAAGAGCTATAACTCAAATTTGATGTTCATTTTGTAATAAACTGAAGAGAAAAAGGAGCCTGTTTTAAATACTTGAAATGTAGATACGATTGCATCTGCTCAAACTCAATCATGTTTGTCATTAAATGTAAAATAAAAGAAGACAGTCCCTCCTTTTTAAGAGAAAATAACTGTGCTAGTTCTCTCTCGGGAGAGTGTTTAATGTGTTTGTGGAAACATTTGAGTGAACGAGAGAAACATACCCCGATTAACCCTACAATAAAAACCTAACCTTATGTGACATTAAAAAATTACTGACATTCGGTGCATTCAGTACATTTGTAATGAAATAAACATATTTCTCTGTCAAAAACCAGTCAGCGATATATTACATTTGATCACAAAACCCTGTTTTCTAAGTGTCGCCTACCCATGTTCAGATCAATAATTTGATAAAAGGAAGATGATATAAAACGTGCTCTGACCCAAAGAAACACTTATATAGATATGGATAGGCCGTCTGTTTCTATGCAACAGTTTTCTAAAAGTAAGCCCACCGTCATTTTGTAGTGCTATAGAAAACAACTTAAAGAAAACCCTTACGTAGGCACAAATGTTTCAAAAGCCATTTCCCAATGCACTTAACGAACCAAAAAGACGCATAATCTAAGTACACTAACGTGGGTAGAAAGCGATCTTTTATCTCCCACTTTCACTGTGTCTTCCTGCGGTGTCAGATAGGTAATTGTAATCAATGCATTTGGTTAAGGAAGCTAATTAGGAGTAGGCAGGTCCGTCTAAATGCAAGTACTAATTATTTTCATCACTGACGCAGTAGTTTTGTTGGTAGCAATGAATAATATTATGACAAGAATGGAACCCAAACCAAAGTATCCTGGTACTTTAAGTGTACTTAAAGAGTAAGGATCGAGTGAATTGAAATTTCGTTTTAAGTTTTTCTCATATAGCTGTATATTGAACCTTCAATGATTTCAACGATTTTAGATGAAGTTGTTTTACATTCATAGGAGTATGAATGCAAATTAATAGTCTCAGCGTTCATTGTAACATAACGGCAAATTATGTAAGTATGTAAAAATTAAATGATAAAAACATCAAGAATATGTAGATATATGTCATTCCAAAGATTTGTTTTTAAAAAAGAACCCAAACAAATTATACTTTTTTTCTAATTAAACAAATTAAAACATTTTAAGCTGTTTAAAATTTTATCTATCTGTATAAGATTGTAATTATAAGATGCATTTTGATTGGAAATGTCTATGTACATATATTCTACAAACCGACCAGTTTTAGTTATTCATTATCTGTTAATCTTACAAATTTCGCATTTGTGTTTATTATCAATAAAAGTCTATTACCAAGAAATGGTATATTGACAGAAAATGAATGTGTTTGGAAATAAATTCACTTACTTGATATGGTTTAATGTATAGACCGTTATAAAACCGTTAAACGTTGATGAATTACTTCAGACAATGAAATTCGATGTCCATTTTTAGAGCCAGCGATAATGACAAGAATCAACATCGGTATAAATCAATTTCAATGCCAAGTAGAATTTATCGTCGACATTAAAATATCTTAGAAATGCAATCACTAATTAAAAACAATATAATTATTGTTTAAGTGCCGTACGTGTAAAATATGTCATTTATACAAATGTATTAACTTAAAAATATTTACAGAATTTGTTTTACAATATAATTGTGCGATGTTTATTTCACAAACTTCCTGATAACCTCACAAGTAAGAGTCTTAAATTTAAATTGCCAACTGCTAATAAATTGGGAAGACAATAAAACCAATGGTAGCTTGATATAGTGACATACATCACAGTGCTTTGAGGTAAACATGTCCATTACATCACAGAGCGGATATGTTTCACACTGATAAATCCCCTTTGAATGACACCGAAGTATTGTTTACGACAATAGATAATGTCCATTTAATTACGTATCGTAGACAAATTATATACTGTGCATTTGTTTTGTCTGGAGAGAGAATAAAAAACATATTAACATAGCACTAGGTGTGGGATATTTCCCAATAAAACATCCTATCTGGTTTTCATTGAATCTAACAGCTTTTGTACAGTACACCAAGTCATAAAAAGACCAGTTCTGTTGTTTCCTTGTCATAATATTTAGGATTTTTCTTTTTACTGATGTTATTTTCCGTGTTATCAGCGGTTTTAAGTGTCGGTTCCTAAGGTCACTCATCAAGGACTATTTGTCCAAGAATCATTGTAGTAAAGATGACGCCATTTTTTCTGGCCCTCACGACGACGACGACGATGATGATGATGGTATATCTTCAAGACATCGGTTGTTTCTTTCTCCTTTATGCAATCAATGATATACGCTTCATTTATAATTTCCTTTTATCATGATTTCCATGATGATCTTTCCCGCTGAATTCAAACCATGATGTCATTATATTGCGTTCTGTAACTGATATATCTTATACCTCAGTGGGCATGGGAGAATCCACAGGCTTACTAGTCAGGGGAAATCATAAAAATCGAAAAGATAACCCTGAACGCCGAAAGGAATCAATTGCCGCTCAGTATCGTCCAGGGGATGTTACAACACACAATTTCTTCTGACACTCAACAGCATCATGCTCTATCGGAAATTTGAAATATAAAGTGTATATTGTTTTATTCTCTATTTTCCCCCATGAAGTTACAATTAGCCTTTCAAAGCTATGAATACCAGTACATATATAGTACAAGTATTATCGAAAACTATCAACATCCCTAGTGCAGAAAAACATTGAAATATGAATCATAGCGTAAGTTTTGAAATGCGATAATAACAATTGTAGAGTTATTTTTAACTGATAGGGATGAGGATCATAATCACAATTTTTAGTAAAGGAAAATTTAAAGAAAACATGTATTTAACAAAAAAAGACAAATATAAGCTTATTCGTTATAACATAAATTATTTAAGTTAAGAATTAGTGCAATTATTTATTTTCCGTTTTATATTACTTCATATTTAATTTACATGCAATACTATTCTTTTGGAGTAAATGGTTAGAAGTTTTTTTTTAATAAAGCGTCTTGTATTACATTTCACTTTCTTCAGCTATTCCAAATAATTTCAAAACTGAATAAAAGCTTTCTTTAACAATGAAAAGTAATCCTGTGACGAAAGTAAAATGTCAAGAAGTCACACTTTGTCAGCACGGGTATGATCTTAATAGCGGACTCAAGAGTACAAAGTTAATGAAAAAAAAAAGAAAACGGAAAAATTTGGAAAAAATACTTTAGATCGGATGAAAGCTTAGTTTAGAGTCTATTTGCCTATGTCAACTAGAGCTTGTGTCCGGGACTGGTGGGAGCCAAGCATGTCGATCCAATACTTTTCAAGCGATAGCGTAGCTGATTTGTGAATGACAAACATACAAGGGAAGTTAGGACCAGAATTCATTGAATCCTCGCACGCCTTTAATTACGTTATCCGGAAAAATGAGACCAGCAATTTCGTCCGCGCTAAATATTAGAAAGGCAATGCTTTGACGAATCAATGACGCATCCGACCGGATGTGGCTACAAATTGTACTCGTATAAGGAATGTCGATTCGTCTGATTGACCATTAACACGACAAACAAAGAAACCTGTTTCCTGCTCATAATGGCATAATGTTATACACCTTCAATCTGTACTGATTTCGCTGTTAAGCTATACAGATGTAACAATATGGATTTCTTGTGAAATAGAGCATTCGTTACACATGTCATGGACCATGCGATCTCTTTTTGTAGACTTTTAAAACATAATTATGAAATAAAAGTTTCGACCAGGCTCCGGGATCATGAAATGTTTAAGTTTAGTCTTAGACTATTGTGCGTCTCCCTTATGAACAATCATTTAATCACTCTTTATTTCATCATTAATGTTAAAACTGAAAGTGAACATTTTCTGGCATTAAAAAAAAAAAAAAAAAAAGACACTACACAAGGCAGGATCTGCGTAAAAATTATATAATCTATCCATTTCATAAAATTAAATATAGTATGTTAAAAGTACAATGTCTGTCTACTTTGCATAAAATGCGTATATGGCCTTTTCATGTGCATTTAGAGTCTTGCAACGTGCGGGCTATACATACATAAACAGCTCGCGACTGCGTTAATGTGACAATCGAAAAAAGGGACGTTATTCCTAATTATAGATTATGTGAGCCATGTGCGTGGTATTTGAAGGAATCTTAGTCAGCTCTGCTCGTGTCTGGAGTAGACCAGATATCCTAACATAACGATCTATTTCCTAAATGCGTGGTTCACTGAATAAAATGTGTTTTCCTTATCGACAAAAAATGCGTCTTCCGTTTACGGAGATTGCTGTGGCAATTCCTACGAATGCACAGCATTGTTAGCTTGATAAGCGGTCAGCTGATAAAAGAAGTTGATATATCGATGGTGTGTGTCAAATAAGGAAAATTAACCGACAGGTCTACTGTGTGTGCCAAGTAGAGAACGTCAGTGGACAGACATATATATGTGGTATATGTCGAGTACATGCAGTCAGTCGACATATCTAAGGTATTGTTTAGAAGTCAGTCGACATATCTAAGGTATTGTTTAGAAGTCAGTCGACATATAGCTATGAGACATTGTTTAGACGTCAGTCGACATATCTAAGGTATTGTTTAGAAGTCAGTCGACATGTCTAAGGTATTGTTTAGAAGTCAGTCGACATATTTGAGGTATTGTTTAGAAGTCAGTCGACATATTTGAGGTATTGTTTAGACGTCAGTCGACATATCTAAGGTATTGTTTAGAAGTCAGTCGACATATAGCTATGAGACATTGTTTAGACGTCAGTCGACATATCTAAGGTATTGTTTAGAAGTCAGTCGACATATAGCTATGAGGTATTGTTTAGAAGTCAGTCGATATATCTAAGGTATTGTTTAGAAGTCAGTCGACATATCTAAGACATTGTTTAGACGTCAGTCGACATATAGCTATGAGGTATTGTTTAGTAGTCACTAGTCAGTCAACATATCTGAGATGTGTCTAGGACAGAAAATCAGTCTACAAGTATATAGTTTATGTGTCAAATACAGAAAACGTGTCGACATATGTGCAGTCTACAAAAAGCCAATCGACATAAACATGTGAAGTACATTGTATCATAGCTTTGTATGTGTTATGTACACACGTGCCAGTAACAGAAATCAACTTATCGGAGTTTTATATAATTTATATGCCATGTACTGTACAGGAAGTCATACATGTGGAATACGTGTCGTAAATACAGAAAAGTCAGTTGACACATATATGTGATAGGTACAGGAATCCCTCGTCATAAGTTGCCCTGCAGGTAGGGCGTAAGAATTGTACCTGCTGCCCCAATTGCATGATCGTAAGAGGCGACTAAATTTGGGATCTTATCTTTTCTCTTCTTTCTTGACAACTTTCTTCTTCCTTAAGTCTCCCTTGACATTGCATCACTTTTGGCCTTTAGTTGAGCGTTCGCCCCTGTGAGGAAGGCTTTTGGTTATGTCCCCTAGCCGAGACAAACCCGAGTCTTAACAAATGGTAGTTGCTACTCCTGCTTAGCGCTCAGCAAATTAGGAGTGGGACGACTGGTTCGCCCGTTGTCAGTATAATGTGACCGGGTGGGGTGTGCTGCTTGGTGTCTTCGGCAGTATGCTTCAGTGAGGTAGCACTCTAAATCAGCAAAAGACCCGGCCTATCACAAGGAGACTTAACACAAACATACCGCAGCCTCCCAAAACACACATACGCACTCATCACACGCATGCATGTCGCATGCACGGGAGGCCGTCCTTAAATGACCTTAGCTGTTAATAGGACGTTAAACAAAATAAACCAAACCAAACCCTCGTCATAAGTATACTGCAATATACGTTAAGTTGAGAAAGTCAGTCGACATTTTTGTGGTATAAGTTCAGGATGAGCATCAGCGATAATGTCAACAAAACGGAGAAGAGAACAACACGAGATTAAGACGAAGCAGAGAAGAGATGATGCGATACCAAAAAGGACATTTGAAAGTAGAGCATTTGCATTTGACGTTGGAGGGGGTCATGATGTTAAATGTAAATACACAATGAACTGACAGTGTTAAAGAGGACGGAGTGAAAAGGAAAGCATCAAGGCTAAAAGAAAGTTATAAGATAAGGTAAATGTGAAGACAAGTATGGATAAAGTTCCGGAAGTCTATGCAATGGCGCATGCGTACATGAAATGTAGTGTGTCCGTGTCAAAATAAAGGTG